>NW_008350949.1:1550218-1580188 GCF_000622305.1 Nannospalax galili
AGTAACAAACTAGACAGAAGATTGAGTGTGCAGTTAAAGTCAGTTTCTAGACTAACAAATTTTCCTCAGTGAACTAGCATTGGGTTCAGTTCCTTGGACACGATACTATGTTCTTATGTTTTAGTTCTCTGTAAATATTAATAATATAGTGTGGTTGTGTGGTATAATGAGATTGTTAGCTACCATAACATATAAGTGATGCCAAAATTTAGGAAGTTATATTGTCTTAGCAAAATTTCTGCAGCACTTAAGTACAGCAAGCTACGAGGATCTAATTCCCATTAGCCAAATTGAATCTGCAGCCAACCGAAATACCCCTGTTTCTGAAAGTTAGCTTGTAGCCACAGAGGCATAGGCTCTCTCTCTGCCTTGGGTGGTTTCACAGCCAAAGCTGTCAAGGAATGGGTGAGAAGTAATTGTTTTCAAGTGTGCCCTTTTACAATCATTTGTTTGCTCTGGCTCTTTCAGGGACAAAGGCTATTGTTGAACACATCCAACTAAACAAATAACTCATCCTGGGGTCCCTTTAACAGCTGCCTTAGTACAATGATCTATTTACATATTAGCCTAAAATTGAAACTGAACTCTTTAATGACATAATCCAGCACTATAGTCCTGGGGCGCATGTGTTCTACCCAACAGCTGAACAATCTTGTAGGCATATGATTTTTTAGAAATAACTTTTTTGTGGACCAAGTGATGTTAAGGAGACATCTCAATATACTGTCTTATATTTTCTCTCCCCTTTTGTTCCTTCATCGAACCCACGTGGGTGCCTTTTACCCTCTTTGTTTTCTTGCTTGATAAATAAAGAGGAATACAGAGGGTCTCTGTCACCCATTTCTCTGTTGGTAAGCTATAGCAGTAAGCTTTATTCTGTATTCCAACATTTATCCTGCCTTTCTCCTGTAGATTTCACTTTCCTGTGGCTGAAGATTAAAGGATGAACGGCCAGATGTTACAGATTACTCAGCAACAGCTCCAGTCCTTACTAGGCATGCTGCAATAATGCTTAGGAGTTTTACGTGATTTCCAAAGTATATTTAGTCAAAGCCACTATAACTTGATGACTTCTTATTTGGCTTTTAAAAATGGAAAGAGAAAATTAGCTTGAATTTCTTTTTAAGATTCATGGCATTGTCAGACATAAAGTGAAGGACCTGCATGCCTGACACAGACATGTTAGGAGGGAAAAAAGAAAAAAATCACCACCCCCCCTCACACACTAGTTCTCATCTGTCTAAAGCAGTGTTGTAGCGTGGACTCAAGTCAGTTTAATTGACTTCAGTAAGACTATTGGTTCATTGAAACCAAAGCCAGAATGATGGCTCTATCTATCTTCAAATAGGTGTTTACACTGCAGACCTCACACAGTGCAAAATGTTACCATCCTGCTGGGCCAGAACAGCGTGAAACCTTAAAAAGAATAATATTCTACTTGATTTCAGATAATTTATTGAAACCTATTTGTGAAACTTTTGATGAAGGATCTTACAGGCAGGACACATTCCAAAATTGTAAAAGACAAAATTCTTTAGGCACTAAAAGCAAGCTGTCCCTGCATAGCAGCTGGGAAAGTGTACATGGGGCTCATTCTGTTTCAATTATTTAAAAAGAAGGAGGAGGAGGAGGAGGATGTAACATGGGGCTAATTTTGTTAAAATAATTAAAAAAGAAGGCTGAGGAGGAGGAGGAGGAGGAGGAGGAGGAGGAAGAAGCATGCATAGTCACCATAAAAGCAAAGGGCTCAGGCAGCTGGAGAGGTAGCTTCAGCTCCCTGAAGTTGTTTAGCTCCTGGAGGATAGCTATATGATAAATAAAAAGAACCAAGTTGAACACTATTAATATTAAATAGATCTGGCCAGGCCTGCCAGAGCATTGACAATAAAAGACATTTAAAACATCCTTGGAATGCAAATTCTAAGCATCTGGAATATGTTTCCTTTTACAAAACTTCAACCATTCAGGCAGTTGTCATTTAAACAAATTGATAAAAATTAAAATATAAATATAACTATGATTAATACGTTTTGAATGTTGTAAGTAGTTATATTTTTTTCTGAACTAGAGTGACCTCAATCAGACTGTTCAACGCTCAATATGATTTTTTCAAGCCTTGTTCCTTAAGATTTACTTACATTAGCTCAACATGTAAAAGAAATATTTGTTTTAAACAATTTTATAAAATCTCACACTTTTAGTTTTAGTGAATAGCTCCAAAGAAATATTTAAGTTGAAGCAGTGATAAAAACAGTATAAAATTCACATTATGTTTTATAGTCTGAAAAAAATCAATGATTAGTTTGGATAATACTAATGTCATTTCCCAGATACTGTACTGTACTGATATTACCTCCCTATATTTATGAAAGGGGCTCCTAAAGTCAGGTTTCTAAGTTAGTACTAGGTACTAAGATGATCCTATTACCAACTACCAACTTCAGTAAATTGCAGTGTCTTCCTAAATTGCTCTTACTGAAATAAGAGATATTGTTGTAAAAATAATAAGTTTTTCCTTTCATTGAAATTCACTAATGTACAAAAGCACTTTCATTAAACTCTGTGTTTATTCATGCATATAACATACCTAAGGAGCTAGCTAGGAAAATTTTTCTGGCTAAGATATAATGAATAATAAAAATGGGTTTTAAACCTATTTGATTCAGTTCAACATAAAGGCAGGTTTGAAAACTTTCTTTGGGCCACATGCAAATTGGAAATAAGTAGAAATTTGCAAAAAAATGTTGTTAAGTACAGTTTGGAGAAGATCACATCAGGAACACCAGGAAGGAAATAGATTTTCATCTAAGACGTAAATAAGCCATGTCTTTAAAATTTATACTTTAGGTACAGTTGAATACAGATATTTATACTTTTTAAGTTAAATATGATTCAGTATATGCTTTGGGGCAGAATAAAGCAATCGAACATTCAGCAGCCTATAAATATCTTTAAAGTTTTCATGCCAGAAGGACAGATTCATTGAGGTTGATTTGCAAAGGCAAGAAGGGTTTGTATGTTTATATATGTTGTATGTTTAAATGTGTCTCTCCCTGATCACTGTTTCCCCACACTTGCCTCAAAGATAACTTGTGTCCTTATAAAAGCATTTGTATTGTGACACAGTAATTCTCTCATCTGAATTAGACTTTTCTACTTCCATTATTGAAAAGAGGGGGACCCTGACTCTTCTCATGACTAACAAGACCTGTTTCTGATTTATGGCTTTCAGATCTTTTCTGCTACCAACAACACAGAATGTGGGAAGTTGCTGGAGGAAATCAGATGTGCCCCTTGTTCCCCACGTTCCCAGGGCCTGTTCCATGCACCTGAGAGAGAAGTCCTCCATAGGGACCCAGTACTTCCACTGCTCTGTGAAGACTATTGCAAAGAATTCTTTTATACTTGCCGAGGCCATATTCCAGGTAAAAAAAAAAAAAAATTTTAATGGGTACATTAAATCATTGCCAAACGTCCTTATAAGATATCTATTCTTAAAGGCTTGTTTACAAGAGTTTTAAAATGTATTTTGTCTTCCAAAAGACCTATTTTACTTCATAATTAACTTTTCTAAAGACTTAAGTTTTATTTATGAAAGTGTTACAATTTCAGTCAACAAGTGATACACTAGTTTTGTTGCAATGGTTTACATTTCTTGTTAAGCTACTAATACAGGTGATAAACTTTCTGTACATTGGATGATCAGTACAACTTTCCTCCCTCCCTCCCTTCCTCCTCCCTCTTCCTCCCTCCCTCCCTCCCTCCCTCCTCCCTCTTCCTTCCTCCCTCTCTCCCTTCCTTTCTCCCTCCCTCCCTCCTTCCTCCCTCTTCCTTTCTCCCTTCCTGATGAAACCAGAAGTTCTGTGAAGTAGGCTGTGCTGGTGTCCACAGCTGCAGGGACAAAGGACCAGAACCCAGGTAGCTTATAAACATAAGTCATTCCTAGGCAGGCATGGTAACTCATGCCTTTAATCCCAGCACTTGGGAGGCAGAGGCAGGTGGGTCTTTGTGAGATCGAGCCCAGCCTGGTCCACATAGCTAGTTCCAGGCAAGCTGGGGCTACAGGGAGGCCGTCTCAAATCCCTCCTCCCTCCTCCTCCCTCCTCCTCCCTCCCTCCCTCCTCCCTCCTTTCCTCCTTCCTTCCTTCCTTCCTTCCTTCCCCTCTTTCTTGTTTTCTCTCAGTACTAAGGGTGGAACCCAGGGCTCTGCACAAGATACATAAGTGCTCTGGCCCCTGCATTACACCCCCACCCCCAATACGGATTTCTTCTTGGAGTCTTCTTTACTTAACAGCATCAATATCAAGGCAGCTGCCAATATAGGAATACAGAATGCTCACTGGTGCTTGAAATATTTCTTTAAATAAAGCTTGACTAGGAATCCCAAACAAGCAACATCTTACCAAGCTCCTTCACATAAAATGCTTAATTGAAGCCTCAAAAACACCATGAAACATGCAAAGAGTGGAGTCCTTTCTTACAGAGGAGTAAAGCTGAACCCCAGGAGAGTCTTCCTGCTTTAATCAAAGTTGGACAATGAGGATGGTCGAATAGCTGCAGACATTCTTCTGCACAGGGTGTCACAAAGACACCTCCCTGATCACCATCATATTTCAGACGCTAATAAACACATAGATTCCGAACATCAATGAAGGGCACCATCAAAAACGTATAACTTGGGTGGCTGGGGAGATGACTTAGTCAGCACAGCATGTGCCACACAGGCGTGAGGACCTGAGTTCAGATCCCAAGAACTCATGGTTCTGTACATCTGTAACCTTGAGGCAAGGGGCACAGACAGGCAGATCACAGGAGCTGGCTAGACCAGCTGGCTCAGTGAGAGACCCTGCCTCCAAAGATCAGGTGGAGAGTGAGTGAAGAAGACATTGAAGGTCGACCTCTGCCCACCCCTGACAAACATGGTCACACGCACACATCAAAAAAGGTTTATAACTTCTGTAGCTGCCTCTTCAATTGCAAGAATCAACATGGAGGAAGAACATAGTTTAACAAGGCAGATTCTGTTTAGCTCGATTGAGTCACACAAACAAATCTGCTGCAGCACGCAGTTGATAAAACTAAACGGTGTCTAAAGCATCAACTTAAAGAACTGTAAAATATGACTTAGAGAATTGTTTCAAACTGCTGTATACATCTTAGTATTTTTCTGACCCACCAAAATATACATTTTTTTAATTCCTAATAAACCACTCCTATAAATGATAAATATTTTAGGTTTCTTGGTACCTCTGGGTATAGCATGGTATGTATCTAAACCCAGTTGGATACACAAATATTATCGTTTTTCATAAACTGAAGCCGTGTTTCTGACTTTTCTTAAACTAGCTGTTTCTTCCTCTTTATCACATTCCTTCTCCCAAAGTGCAACAGCTCACAGTAGCCTGGATGGCCTGCAGAGGGGTGATAAGAGATTGGAAACCAGCAGGGTTGCTACAGACCTCCTGCTTTACAACCATACATCCATGGTGCTATAGGCACTTAGCGTCTTCATTTAATGTTATCACTTTTAAGGAAATGCAGCACAATAAATTCACACCCACGGAGGTCTTTACATATCCAAAGTTATTTAGTATCCCAAATAACACAACAAGTCTACAAGATCAATTGAGAGAGCTCATTAAGCAGTTCAAATCCAGAACTGCAAACACGTCACTTCCCAGATCAACATATGTGGTGACGAATGACAAATTTATTTTTCTACAAAGTTTGTGTATATGTAAAACTGCTGAAGTGCATCAAGATGTCAAGTGCTCTTGGGGGCCACCCAGGCTGCCTTGAAAGATAACCAGATGAAAGCCGCACTCCAGAGGTGGAAGGCACAGTGAGGGTCTGCCTTGGGGAGGCTTCGGCAACAAGCAGAGGGGACTGACTGCCCTTCTTAGTCACATGCTGAAAATCATTTGAAATACTTCTCCGCAAAGTGAGTTGTAATAACACACTCTTTGCATCATTTATGTTCTTTGATTTATTGGCCAGATTGATCCCTGGCAGGTAGGTTACGATTTCCTAAAGTGTGATGAATAAGATTGGATCCCTCCCATCAGCCCCTGCCTCTAGCACAGAAGTCTCTTTAGACTTCTGGAATGGAGGTTTAGAAATGATTATAAGAGCAAGTTTGGAATAGTTTCACCTTCTTAAGTCCATTTTATGGTTTATTCTTTTTTGAGGTTCACAACTATGGGAAATAACTACTATGAGATTCTTTTTTATAAGAAACTAGTCAGCCTATCTCAGAGGCCCTCACTAATGGTTTCTTTCTACACATCAAAATCTTGAAGAAGGGACCCTAGGGAATGTGCTTGATAAAAGGAAAATGTTGAGAGGGATCAAGAGAAAGTAATTCCAGAAATTTCTTCATTTGCCCCATATTATTCAAAATATGCACACACACACACACACACACACACACACACACAGTGTATTTTTTTGCTCCTCTTTGCAGCTTCATAAAAGCATGGTCACTGTAGAATATTCTTATAACCTGAAAAATGGCTCATTCTAGAAATTTAAATTCGGAAAGAATCACAGTCTGCTTATTTTCCTGAAAACTAGAAGAGATTAAAAGCAATAAAAGTGAATGTACACTACAGTTTTTCTTAATCATAATACTCTTTGCTTGTGAACTTTCCTAAGAAAGTTGGTTCTTAAAATGTCTCTGTTGCTAAAAGTACACTGTGATAGCATACAAACCATTTGGGTAATGTCATAGGTCTTTTCTTTTCCCTGAATTAACTGTTCATTAAAGTTGGTGTAATACACTCTGAAGAAAGACTATAACAGACATCTATTGCCTGGTTCATTCTTTATACCTATTACCGTAATGATTTTTATCACTCCTAGACGGTCATGTCCCAGCAGTAGGTTATAGCAGTGTGAAAGGTCTGCACCCAATTAGTTCAATTGGTTTAATCCTGTGGCTAATGAGGCCAAGGTCAAGGGTTTGAGTCCATTGAGTTTCTCCAGTCTTAACTCCATCAGATATCTAACACATGTGTCTTATTAGTCCCAGGGAGAAAAGGCCAGAGGGAAAGGATGGATACACCAGTAGCCACTGCTCCTTCTGGGAAAGGTTTTTGAGAGCAGAGAATCAGGAATTCTTCCCCTTTTTGGTGTCTTGATGAATGAACATATAATGAGGAAAAATAACTTCTCTAGAACACATGCTGAGAAAAAGTTAGAGCACAGAATACTCCCTAGGGAGTATTTGTTTTCCAGATTGGTGTTTTATAGGGTGCTCTGTGGGAAAGCAGGGCTGAATTTGCCATGTAAGAAAATGTCCCTGAATTGTTATGTAACTTCTAAATAATCAGGAATTTACCACATAGATCTGTAAGAATATTCAGTGTATCCCTGCATTTGTAGACCTCACCATACTGTGGTGATTCAGGCTGGGTAAGCGCATACCTTCAGTAAATGCTCTTCAGTGGGTTCTTATAAACAAAAGATCGTCATTAGGTATAATATGTCTTTCCTTGAAATAAATGTTGGCCCAGTACCCTAAAACCAGGTTCTTTCTAGATCTTTGCAACAAATAGGTCATATTTATCATTACCATGAACAAAATGAGATCATTTAAGGGCAAATATTGATTGAAAAATGTATTATATACTTTGTATGTCTACATCGTAAAAAGAAAAATGCCATGTCCTATGCAAATGTCTTCTGAATTGGTTCCCTCTGGCACACATAGATCATTCAGTTTGCCTATATTTTACAGAAAGCTAGGAGGAATTCATTATTAATGGTCTGAGTTTTTGTTTCTTTGTTTTTAATTTGTCCAAAGACCTCTGAAACCACAAAGTTTATGAAGATACATTCTAGTATAATCTTAAGATATTCTATTTGAAAATGAATTTGCATTGCCTAATAGCTGCCCACAGCTTATAAGGCCCTTTAAAGTGACATCAACTACAACTTTGAATATTAATTTCCCCTTAAGATGGTATTGGGTGCTGGTAAGATGACTCAGCAGGTAAAGAAACTTCCTACCAAGTCTGAAGACCTGAGTTTGATCTCTGTAATCCTCATAGTGAAAGGAGAGGATCGACTCCCGAAAGTTGATCTCAACATGGCAACTGTGCACCCACACAACATATTCACCTCTCTAAATAAATAATAAAAAGATAAATAAATAAATAAATAATAAATAAATAAAAGGTATTTTTTAAAAGATGGTATTGTTTTGCAGACTGATAATGGAATACAGAAATTGCTTTTGAGGCAAACTTGCATTTTCTTTTTCTCATATTTACTCAGAGACTTAGTGCTTAGCCATTGAAGAATGAGAGAAGTAAAGTTATCTTTCGTAGTGACTTGCTGAAGCTGAATGAATACTTTGTTCCTCTCTGTATCTAATGTTGGCATATTTTCAAAGGAAGGTAACCTCCCAATTGCTTGGGCCTCCTAAGGAGCACCCCTCTATTACCGGACCTCCTTTCCTATACCCAGCATACATGTTTGCACACTCTCTGGAGGGCATGCACTCTTCCTGGCCTGGTTCCCCAAGGCAAGATCTTTCCCAATAGCCTGGGCGGAAATTAGTCTTGAAGAGTCTCTGTCAGCAATTTAAGGGTGGTACATTTCACTCAAAAGTGAAGCCAAAATGTACATCAAGCTTTATCACGTGGGATTCTCGTTTGAGCTGACCGAGGTCAAGCTCACTGGGAAATGAGTTTTGAGTGTCTTTCGAACTCACTGATAAGCCTCACTTGGCAGAGCCTAAAATCCTGTTTTTAGAAGCTCTTGCTAAACCTGAATTTGTTATATAACTTCTAAACTCCAACTAAGTTACCTGGAGCTTTGATCCTAAAATTAGTAGGGGATATGATAAGTCTAATTTGGTATATAAAAACCAGAACTCTACTATAAGGAGTACATGAGGTGACAGACAGCCTCACAGGATCTCCGGTCACCACAGACTCTAGTCTAGGCTGACTCTGGTAAAAACAAGAAGTGGGGTTTTCTGTGAGCTTGTTTGCAGTGCTAGAATGAACACTGGGCCTTAGGTGTGCTGGTCAAATACTCTACCACTGAATTATATCCTCGGCCCTGATTCTGGTAAAAGCGTATCTTTAAAGCAGAAGCCGTCAGAATATAGCAGTGAACTTATTCATGTGTACAAGAAAGCATCTTATTAACACAAACTGAAAATAATGTCCAAAATTTTCTTTCCTCTTTCCTGTAACCATAAAGCCTTTTAATTTCAGATTCAAAGACAGTTGTACTTAAGTTATAAAAATCCTTGAGGGCTAGGGAATAGCACAGTCAGTAAAGTACTTGTGACATAAGGATGTGGGCCTGAGTTCCATCCCCAGCATCCATATAAAAAGCCAGGTGCTGTGGCATGTGCCTGTAATCCCGGAGTTAGGAGGCTGAGACAGGAGGATCCCTGGGGTTCACCAGCCAGTCAGTCTCACAGAATCAGCCTTCGTTCAGTGAGAAACTTGTCTCAGAAAATAAGGTGTGTAATGACAAGGAAAACACCACATGTTGACTTCTAGTCTTCATTCGCATGCATACTCATGTATGTCCACACAGATCTTAATATGCAGGAAAACAAAAATCACCTTTATTTCGCCTCCTGCTTAGTAGATCTGTTGTGTAATTTCGGTTTTGTGCAGCAGTGTGTCAGCTTTTCTGCTTGAGAAAATAGAAGGGATCATTTAAATACATTTTTTCATTAGAGGAAAGTGCAGAGAAAAGGCTTCAACACATTTGAAATCAGAGGCCTCATTAGCATCAATGTATTGCTTAAAGATTGCACTTAAAGATTGGTCGTAACTTAACAGATATTTGTTATTTAATACTTTGTGATTTGCAGTAGGACAACTGTCAATTAATAGACTATTTCTTTTCTGGTCATAATGTATTCTTTTCAGGAAGTTATTTGACACTCTACTAATTAGTGATGAGATAAGCTCATAAGTATAACCTGTGATGAGAAAGAAAGTTTGAGAAGAGTCACCACACAGTAACTTTAAGATTAAAAACCCAGGAAGAATAAAAAATTTAAAAACATTTTTTAAATGGGGCTGGAGAGATGACTCAGTGGTTAAGAGCACTGACTGCTCTTGCAGATGACCCAGGTTCGATTCCCAGCACCCACATGGCGGCTATGAACCATCTTTAACTCCAGTTCCAGGGAATCCGAAGCCCTCTTCTGACCTTCGCAGCATTGCACGACACAGGTGCACTCACATACATGCAGGCAATACGCTCATATATGTAAAATAAAAATAATAAAAAAATAAAGAATAAAAACCTAGTAAGATTAACACTGTGTGTGTATCACAGGCATTCAAATAGCCTTTAAAGTACTCAACCCAGGGTCAGAGGGCTGGCTTAGCATATAAAAGTACTTAACTGCTCTTGCAGAAGACCCGGATTCTGTTCCCAGCACCCACCCAGCTCACAAACACTTGTACCTCAAGTTCCAGTGGATCTGACACCCTCTTCTGGCCTACTCACATGGTGCACATAAACTCACACAGGCACACACATACATAATAAAAAAAACTTTGAAAAACACTCATCACAAGAGGATTTCAGTTTTACAGCCATTACCAAGTTTTGGTTAAGGAAGGAAAGGGAATCCCAATCCTCCTGCTCACTTTTTCCTTTTCTTTTATCACAGTCTAGTTTTCCCTTTGAATATTCATACACTTTCTAAAAATTCTCTTTGACCATATGACATCTTTCAAATTAGCTGCCTTTGCTAGAACACTTCATGTTTCTGATGAGTCTTTTTACATTTTTTAAAGGTTTTCTTCAAACAACTGCTGATGAGTTTTGCTTTTACTATGCCAGAAAAGATGGTGGGTTGTGCTTTCCAGATTTCCCAAGAAAACAAGTCAGAGGACCAGCATCTAACTACTTGGACCAGATGGAAGAATATGAGAGAGTGGAGGAGATCAGCAGGTCGGTACAAATCAATGTTCTTTACTCGTAAATCAAAAGTACCAATCAGGGCTTTTGACTGAGCCTCACCTGGCTGCAGCTGTGCTCGGGGCTATGGAGTCCACGTGCTCTGAGCTCTTCTTCTTTTTTTCTTTTTGATAGTTTGCTCCTCTAAAATCATAGCTTAAATGCTTTAATGCTTAGACTGCTAATCCTATGTTATGAGCTTGGCTTCCCTGTGACTCAGGGGAATTTTATAGGCATAGTGTTAGACTTGAATTTTATGATTGTTGTTAGCTATATGGCACTGTGGAAATATTCAGCACAATTATTATTAGCAAATCATATTTTTAAAAAAATAAATACGTCTTAAAACTTTTTCTTTGAGTGCCTTATTATGAGAGTTCATCACTGTGAAAAAACCATTTTAATTACAGTCATTGAGAGATGAGTTAATGAAGTTTTGGAATACATGTTTTGGGTTTTCACTTTTACTTTCTGAGGAAAGGGTATCTTATTCTTTTCCACTGAAAAGAGCTTAAATGACTCCCTGAAAAGAATAGGATGCTTGCGTTAGCAGCCCTTCATGATTTCTGAAACCATTTGTTCTTCGGGGAAGAAAATTCCGGAAAATATGCTGAGTGCGAACGCTTGCACCTTCATCTCAGGAAAAGCTGACTGGTTTTCTTCGATTTGTTTAGAAAACACAAACACAACTGCTTCTGTGTCCAAGAGGCTGTGAGCGGGCTTCGACAGCCTGTCGGAGCCGTGAACAGTGGGGATGGCTCCCACAGGCTCTTCATTCTGGAAAAGGAGGGCTACGTGAAGATCCTCACCCCAGAAGGAGACATTTTCAAGGAGCCTTATTTGGACATTCACAAACTTGTTCAGAGTGGAATAAAGGTTAGCTTTCTACATCTTATTTCTCTTTGCTATGGCTATGTCGGCTTCATTTTAATGCTCTCTTCCTCACTGAAGGTATTTCTTGTCATAAAAGAAAGAATTTTGAAGGGGAAATAAGAGGACAACCTAAAAGAACAGTAATTACGGTGGCTGAAAGGGCAACGCTGTTAAACTCTGTTGTGTGCTGGCTGACTGAGCACCGCAGTCAGATGTGCTCTCCCTCTGTAGTGGTCATATTCAAAGCAACATTTGCTTTTAACTGTTAATTAATGGGCATAGCACTTAGTGTTGTGCATTAGCATTTTCAAGTAGAAACAAAGAGATCTGTTGGTTACTTTGAAAGTTCTGTTCCCTTATTTCACCTTTTCTGTTCACGTCATGAAAAAAAAAAAGTTTTTTCTTCTTACACTATGACTTCTCTGTACAATGTTTCTACAGGTCAGGTGAATATTTTTACCTGCAACTAGTCATCTGTAGAATACATACAGAGAATATATAAGCAGGCCATTGCTTATTTTCTCATTTGAATTCTCACGTCAAATAACCTAGGTGTGTAAATAAAACTATCCTCCAGTCCATTTTCTGGCAAATAAGACAGCGTTAGCAGTAGAAAGCCATAAAGAACCTTGTGACATTCAAAAGTTGAGGCACATTTAACTGCTTGTGACTAGTTTAGCTTATGAAACAAAGAAGTAGCATGGTTTAGAAAGAACTGGTTATCCTTTTAATTTCTTGAGTGGAAAAAAACTCGAAAGGAGGACTCATGTAAAAATGAAATCAGCACATATGTAGAAGGCAGAAGACAACTTCTGGGAGTTGGTTCTCCCCCTTCCACTGTGGGATCCAGAGATCAAACTCAGGGCAATTGGGCTGACATATGTGTTGCTTGATTTTTGTCTTCTTAAATAGTAAGGCCACCAAAGTCAAAAGAAACAATTCAGAGAAAGGTACATTCCTAATATCTGTTCACTATCAAGCAGGTTAAAAAAGAAGTTAGAATAAGGAATCAGTTAGATCACAGGTAATGCTGTACAGCTGGAACCACTCGGGCTCATGGTATGATGGTGCACCTAGACATACTGTATAAAGAAAGTAAACCTGGGGCTGACAGTGGTCGAGCACTTGCCCAGCATGCAGAAGGTCCTGGGTTCAACCCCCAGTACCACAAAAACAAAGAAAAAAAGAAAAAAAAACTGAACCAGAGAGCTGACTCAGCTGGCAAAAACACTTGTCATACAATCCCCCCAATTGCCCTGTTGATCTCTGGATCCCACAGTGGAAGGGGGAGAACACACTATATAATCAACTATATGTCCTTTGGAGCTGGAGATGATACAGCTCTGTGGCAGAATGCTTACCTAGAATGTATAAGGCCCTGGCTTCAATACTCAGCACTGGGAACAAAAATTTAAAAAGTAAACCTTTTCTTTCTTTCTTTCTTTCTTTCTTTCGTTCGTTCGTTCGTTCGTTCTTTCTTTCTTTCCTTCTTTCTTTCTTTTTATTATTTTTATCTTATGTGTATGTGTGTATTGCTTGCATGTAGGTGAGTTCACCCATGTCATGCAATGCCTGCAGAGGTAAGAAGAGGCTGTCGGATCCCCTAAGACTGGAGTTACAGATAGTTGTTAGCTGCCATGTGGGTACTGAGATTTGAACCTGGGTCTTCTGCAAGAACAACTAGTGTTCTTAACCACTGACCCATCTCTCCATCCCCCCCACCCCCCCGCCAAAGAGTAAACCTTTTCTGTGATAATACTTGTCATCCCAGTACTTGGGGATGCTAAGCCAGGAAGATCCCAAATTCAAGGCCAGCTTGCATTAGATAATAGGACTTGTTTGAAAAATAGAAATAATGTTTTTTTTAATTTTATTTTCCTATGTGTATGAGTGTAATGGCTGCATGTATGTACATGCACTCATGATGTCCAATGCCCACATAGGCCACAAGAAGGCATCAGATCCTCCGAAACTGGAGTTACAGATAGTTGTTAGACACCATGTAGGTAGTGGGAACTGAACTCAGGTCCTTTGCAAGAACAGCCAGTATTCTTAACCACTGAGCCATCTCTCCAGTCCCATAAATAAATATTTTTTAAAGAAAGAGAGGAAGGAAACATTTCACAGAAAAGAACTTTGGCACCAAGATGCAGAATATTTTGGAAACTCTTTTGTTTTTAACTCAATGGTTTCAGCTTTCTGTGAATGAAACTTGTCACTAGAATTTACAGCAGGTAGTCAGGAACAAGCATCAGTGTTTTGTAGCTTTGCGTTCGGTGGACACTGTCTGCAGTGGCTCCTGATAACTCGCTGTGGTATTTGCTCCTGAGCAAAGATGAAGAGCCACCTGTGTTTGTCGCTCACTAGCGGTAGCTACTTTTTTCTTATAAAAGGGAAATATGATCCAATGGGGGGAAAATATTTTTCAAATCATCCTCTGTGATGCCACTGGTTAAAGAAAACCACTATTAACCTTTGGTAGATTTCCTTCTGGTTTTTATATTAAAATTGAATAATTGTTTTTCCTAGAAACCTTTTCTTAGCCTTTTGCCTGAGTAACTTTTACATAAAATTAAAATCAAATCACACACACGTTCCCCCCACTTATCTTGAGACTTTTCTAAGATTTTGGAAACTTTTTTTCAAAATCTTGTTTTGGTGGCTGGAGAGATGGCTTAACAGTTGAGACCACTTGCTATTCTTCCAGAAGACCTGAGTTTGGTTCCCAGCAGCCATTTTGGTTGTGGCACAGCTGCCTGTAACTCCAGCTCCAGGGACTCCAAAGCCCTCTTCTGGGCTCCAAGGGCACCAGCACTCATGTGTTATACATACACAGAGGCAAATACACAAACACATGAAACTTTTTTTTAAATCTCAATGCTGGAGAGATGGCTCAGCAGTTAAGAACACTAGTTGTTCTTGCAGAAGACCCGGGTTCAAATCCCAGCACCCACATGGCAACTTCTGTCTGTAACTCCAGTCCCAGGGGATCCGACAGCCTCTTCTGACCTCTGCAGGCATTACATGACACGGGTACACCTACCTACATGCATGCAATACACGCATACACATAAAATAAAATATAATAGTAATAAACAAATTTTTTTAAATGTGCTCATTTAAATCCTTTAGATGTACAGCCTTTTAAGATGACACCATCATTCCAGTTTTACCACTGTAAGCAAGTTTATTACCTGACTGCTGGACTATTTCCTTAATATTTATTCATAAAAAGAGAATTACTGAATGAAATGATATATACCATAATATACTATTTCAATTTGCTTTAAAATGTATCTTCAAATCATTAAGGAAATAATATATAGCTTTCAAATGATATTTAAGAAAAATGTAGGTGTTAAAAAGATATGTATGACAAATGTAGTTATAAGAAAAGATTAGGGGACTGGAGAGATGGCTCAGTGGTTAGGAGCACTGGCTGTTCTTACAGAGGACCTGGGTTCGATTCCCAGCACCCACATGGCAGCTGACAACCATCCATAACTCCAGTTCCAGGGGAATTCAATGCCCTCTTCTGACCTCCGTGGGGATTGCATGACACAGGTGCCCTCACATATATGTGGACAAAATAAAGGACTTAGAACACTGGAAAATTTACTGTAAGAAGTAATAAAACTGATAATCTTATTTCTACTTCAATTTAACTGTGTAAAAAACAGATGGCTCTTTTTTATGTTAGAATTTCTTTGAAGCCCTTCTGTTTCAATTTACACATAGTCTTTGGGATACTGAATGGAAGAGCCAGTGGAATATTCTATTCTGTCATGGAAGCATTTCATAATGTAATAAAATTGTACAAGGCAGGATGCTTGTACTAGAACCCTCTAGGAATTCTACAGAGCTTGACCAATCAAGGAAGAAGTCCTGCCAAAATTGGTTTCCATGTTTCCTGAGTAGCTCCAGTTTCTGGGGCTTAAAATAAATTCAAAATCTATTATTCTAGTGAACTGATAGGACATACTCAAAGTTCAGTATTTTTAATAGTCAGGGTTTAACACTAATGCTGTCGCTAAGATCGGAATCTGTTTCGTAGATATTTAAATGTGTTGAATGAACCACATCTTGATAAAGTATTCTGTGCTACGTGGGTCTGCCTTTCATTTGCTATGGAGGTGTTAAAAGAGGCTACTTCCAGTGTGATAGGGTGGACGCCACAACATTCATGAGTGATTTATGAGTTGATACCGCTGATTTTTATAGTTTTTCTTTCAGGGATTTAAGAAATGAAAGCGTTTTCACCTGTTTCACAGTGACTTTCCAGGCTTCTTTGGTACAGGAGTATTTAATGTGTTCACAGAAGCATTTTGTGTTTATTTACAAGCCTTACAGTAGCAATCTTATTCGTGTGACATTAATTAATGGCCTTTAGGAATAAATTATATCAGGCATGAAGGACAATCCCTGATTATACCAGTTTATGGCAGTCAATGCTGGCTATAAAGACATCTGGAATGCTTTCTGTGCTAATTGTCAGCTAAGAATGAATATAGCGGAGCCTGAAAAGATGTCTCAGCAGTTAAGAGTCCTGGCCACTCTTGCAGAGGACCCAGGTTCAGATCCCAGCCCCCACATGGCATGAAAACATCTGCCCCCCCCACACCTCCCTTGGTCCCAATGACAAACTGAGATATAATTTTTCCGAACTTCAGACTGGGAAAACAATGAGTTTATTGGGCTTACTCAGAGCAGTGGGTAAGAGTTTACTGATAGGAATGGGGGGGCTCCCTCCTGCAAGGCCTCATGGGATAGTCTTCACCCAAGCATGGATAGTGGCTTCTCCATAGCCACATAAAATGGTTAGAGAGTCCCCCTCCTTTAGGCTTCCCCAGTCTATATACCCTTAGGCCATGCAGTGCAACAAGGAGCTATAGCTGTACTCGAAGATAAGGGCCCTGTGCCTCTCCTGCCCTTCCTTCCTTGTGGGGCATGAACACACTTAACAGGCTCAGCTGTGACCATCTTAGACAAGCAGGCTGTCTGAACTTAGGAAGCTGGTATCTGTCTGTCAAAGGACAGTCCTATACAACACGTAGTAAAGGCAAGTTGAATTCAGTTGATCATAACTTCTACCAGTACTCATACGTGTTTCAGGGTGTCCTAGTCTGTTTCTTCACTGCTGTGACAAAATACTCTGACCACTACCAACTTGAGAGAGGAAAGGGTTTATTCAGCTTACTTCTCCCAGGCTGCAGTTCATCAGGGAGTCCAAGGTAGGAACTCAGGGCAGGAACCTGGAGGCAGGAGCTGGAGCACAGGCCATGGAGGAATACTGCTTATTGGCTTGCTCCCATGGCCCCTGCTCAGCCTGCTTTCTTATGCAACACAGGCCCACCTGCCCAGGGGTGGCACCACCCACAGTGGGCTGGGCCCTCCCACATCACTCATCAAGAAGATGCCCCTTAGACATGGCCACAGGCCAGTCCAATAGAGGCAATTCCCCAATTGAGGCTCCCTCAACCCAGGTGTGTCAAGTTGACACTAAAGCTATCCAGCACATAGGGAATGGCATCCACAAATAACGGATTATTGAGAAATTTGGACAACTCTTCTCTACATGGTCCTAGCTAAAGCACAAATATGGTTGTGGGTATATGTGGATGTGTGAGAGTGGACGTATACACAAGTGCATGGGAGTTCGTATATGCATGCGGAGGCCAAAGTTGATGTTAGTTGTCTTTCCTCATCACTCTCCACCTTGTTTCTTGAGACAAGGTCTCTCACTGATCCCAGAGCTCACCGATTGGCTAGACTTGCAGCCACTGAGCTCTGGAGATTCACCTGTCCCCTTTCCTGTAGCATCAGGGTTACAGATGCGTGCTACAATGTCTGGGTCTTATATGGGTACTGGGGATTTGAACTGAGGTTCTCATGTTTGTGAGGCAGGCACTTAACAAACAGCAAGAGTGGGTTGCTTAAAATATAAGAGATAATAATATCCCAGTTATCCGTAAGCATGTAAAGAACAAGTTAAAGAATAAAATTTTTGCTATGGAAGTAAGTTGTGGAGTTACATTTAAAGAGTCAGAAATACAATTTGAAAGTCCATTGCTGAATACAAAAAATAAAGGATGGCCCACGTGTCAAACTGGGAAGCACACACTGAACCCTTTCTTCATTGTATGAGCGTGTGCACACACATTGTTGTTACTGTTGATCCCAGTGCAGGGGAGCACAAACATTTCCCTCCAAGAGAAGAGTCTTTAGATCCCTGGCATGTGAGATATTTAAGTTCAGCTTTTATCTGGTTTGAATCACGCTTCTGAAATCTAAGAACCGACGTCCTCTGGGTAAACGCCTTAGAGATGATCTGCCAGCAGTCCTCAAGAATGCTGGGAGCTTTCAAAGTTCCAGTCCAAAAATTAAATCAGGGTATGGAGAGTTGAGATACTCAGAGTATGGAAAGCAGGAAGCTTTCCCAGGTAATTTTGATTGATCAGTTTCCTGAAGGGAGCGACTCCTTTTCTCAGCCTGGTATACACCCCCGTTCTCCTTTCCGTGTGCTCATTGAGAGCAGATGGCTGGACAGCAGAGGTCCTTTGCCTGTATCTTTTGTTATTTACTCAGACTGTGTTTATTACTTGTCAAGTCAGAGTAAAGAGATGAGCTGACACTTGACCTTGAGTTTGAAAAATGGGGTGCCTTTTCTTTTTACTTGTGTGTGTGTGTGTGTGTGTGTGTGTGTATACACATGTATGGAGGTCAGAGGATATCTTGTGGGAGTCAGTTCTCTCTTTCTACCATGTGGGCCCCAGGAATTGAACTTAGGTCATCAAATTCGGTGGCAGACACCTTTATGCACTGAGCCATCTTGCGGACCTGACCTGACATCAAGTTGTAAAAATAATGTATTAAGTCTCCATTCTAATTGAGAAATTGCTTTACTCATTATTCTTTTATTTTTATTTTCTTTTATTTGTTTTCTCCATGTTGGAATCTGGTGTTCAGTTGGTTGGGGAAAGTGTACCTGTAAATCCTGGTTCCAAATATCTGGACACCGGAAGGTGCTCTAGCATGACCTCACCACCTAAGCAGCTTACACTATCAAGGATCCAAAAGTCAGACATGGCCTTGCATGCGTGCCCCTGACCCCACAGGGTAGCCCTGCAGGAAGCTGGCAGGCATCACTGGCTGCCACTTGGTTCTCATCAGCGGTCAGCAGACAGAGAGGGCCACACCCTCAACTCCCAGCTTGCATTGCACATCAGACAGAGCTGAAAGACTTGTCTGTCACTGGAGCAAGTGTCACTGGACCCCTGTCCCCTCTGTCTACTTGGATCGTCACTTCAGAAGATGCTTTCTGAGGCTGTCCTCATGGGGGGAGGAGAGGACAGAAGGCTGAAAGCTGCTGATTGTCCGGGTGACTAAGCCCATTGAGGTCGGACTCTTGAGAGACCCTATCCCAGTGCCCAGCAATACTAGGAACATGTGGAAGAGGACGGAGGGCGTGCAGGGCCAAACCCTGCCTAGGGAACTCCTGGTTTCATGTGCTTGTAAGTCACACATAGAATCACAGGCATTCAAAACGTGCTGAGATCCAAGCACTCACTGTCAGTCTACTGGGGGCTGTTCTATTTTTTCTGAACTTTTATGTTTTTCTGTCATTTATTTAGTCCCAGTTTTTTTGCAGCCCATGAAATGATGGTGTGTTTTTATTTGAATGGTAAGATTCAAAGCAGAAGTGAGAAACAGTCTGCTTTTCAAAGGCAGTGTTAGGAGCATAGCATTGCATACATGTATGCATGGAGAGATGACTAGGCCACGTACGAAGTTGCTCCTCAAAAAAAAAATGTTAGTACTTCTGCTTTTCATTGGAAGAAAACGTGTCTGGTTGAAAGAAAGCAGAAATTTATATTTATATAGCATCAAAACAGGACTGTCACCATTCTGGACGGCTTCTTTACTACATGACATTTTAAGACGTGGATCTGTTGTTGTTGTTGTTGTTGTTGTTTTTAACTTCCCAGGCTGTGATTTTATCTCTAGAAGTTTAATTAGGTGTTTTACATTTTCTGTAGGGCACCTGTAAAGGTGCACTGGGGCTGTAGAAGAGTAATAAAAAATAAATAAAATAAATAAAAAGTGATAGAAAACCTCTTGGTGCCTGGGAATGAGAAGGTCCACCATCCAGGCCTGGGTGTCCGGGACCATGTGTGGTGTCAAGACCACAGCTACCACCATCCAGGCATGGGTGTCCGGGACCATGTGTGGTGTCAAGACCACAGCTACCACCATCAAGGCCTGGGTGTCCAGGACCATGTGTGGTGTCAAGACCACAGCTACCACCATCAAGGCCTGGGTGTCCAGGACCATGTGTGGTGTCAAGACCACAGCTACCACCATCCAGGCCTGGGTGTCCAGGACCATGTGTGGTATCAAGACCACAGCTACCGTCGAGACAGATCAGAAGTCCGTTCTTGAAAATCAGCCCCCACTAGACTAGAAACTGCAAATGACGAAAACCTCCCCTGTCCTCAGCATAAGTCTAACACAGGGGCAAAGCCACTGCCATGTACAACCTGGGACCTTGGGCAAGGGGATGCAGCCACTCCGAGAAGGGTGAAACTGATGCCCAACACTGGGAAGTCCTCCATCCTCCAGTCTGCTCCACCATCAGCCTACTACCAGAGGAATGTGGAACTATGGCTCAGGGTTGGGGATCACAGCTCCAGCTCACAGGAGGGGACCTCAGCTCCAGCTCATGGCAGGGAACCACAGCTCCAGTTCATGGGAGGAGACCACAGACAGTTTCAGCTCATAGTTGTTGGGTTTTTTTTTTTTTTCAATTGTTTATTTATGTTCGTTTTTAAGACCGAGTGAGTCTGTAGCCCAGACTGAGCTCAGTTCTGTGCTGACCTTCCTGACTCAACCTTCCTAGCGCTGGGATCGCAGGTGTCAGCCACTATACTTGGCTTCACTTTAAAAGTTTTTGACCTAACAAACTACCTTTCCTGTTACCAAGCTTCATCGAAAAGAGAGCTGCTATGTGCGGTGAAAATAAATAAAAACGTTTTCATTTGAAAGGTAGTAAGCACTGGCTTCCTCCAGACAAAAAAATGTTTTAAGTATCTTCTCTTTCGATAGTTTAGAAATTCAGTCTCAAACTATTCAGTTAATATGTAAACAAAATTTTGATATGTAAGTCAATTTTTAAAGATATTTTATTATTTTTATTTTTTATGCGTATGTATGTACTGCCTGCATGTATGTAAGTGCACCCGTGTCATGCAATGCCCGAGGAGGTCATTTTCCTGGAACTGCAGTTACAGACAGTTGTTAGCCGCCATGTGGGTGCTGGGAATCAAACCTGGTCCTCTGCAAGAGCAGCCAGTACTCTTAACTGCTGAGTCACCTCTCCAGCCCTGGTAAGTCAAGCTTTTTACTGCAGTGATTTTTAACATCAAGGCGGCAGCACCTTTGCTGGTTGTCGCTGGTGCTTTGTATCAGAATCCTCTGTGTTTTGTAAGGTGCTTTATAAGCCTGAGCTGTTATCATCATCTATTACCATGGAAGAGGGTAGAGAAGGAAAGAATGTTTGCCCTTGGCATGGCCTGAAAGCTCTAGTGACCACTGTTAACTCTGATCCCAACAGTTCCTCCTTAAAACATGTTCGAATGATACTTTGCAACGGTGTTAGCATCTGTGCCAAAATTATATAGCAGTTCCTGGAAACAAAATTATATTGACGCAGGTGCAGTTTTCCTCACTGTAAAATGATAAACCTGGGATAAATATTTTTATAAGTTTAAAGTGTGACAGTAAAGAACAATCTCTTCATTTTTATAGCTTCTGTCTTTGACAGTAGGTGATGGGGTTGCTCTCTGCCCCATGATGCAAACCTCCACTTGGTGATAAGTAAGCTAAGTGTAGCAGACCCAAGGGTCCGGCCTTTCATCAGAGTTCACTTGCTTTCAATAGTAGTTTTTCTCAACCTGGATATTATAGTAATGTAGGTCTTTTCTGTGTTTATTTTGGAACATGGTTTGTGTCAATCTGCCATGGAGTTAATAAATCGTAGGATTTGCAAAGGAAATATGCTGGACTGAAAACTAAGAAGGCACATATTTTTTGCCCATGAGCAACTATTTCTCAAAGCACAGATTTAGAATGTCAGAAGTTGGAAGCAGGGTGGGCAGTTGGGTCAAGTTGCTTTAAAATTAATATGTAATGTCATGTTAAAGTGAGTATATTACTCAATGGGTTATTTTTTAAAGCAGATCAATAAATACAATAAAACCTTTTAAGTAAGTTTCTAAAGTTAAACAGTAACTATCAGTAAATGGAGTGTGAACTGTGCAGTAGAGGTACAGACAGAATGTCCTCAGCTCCCTCATGCTCAGACCTGGACACCAGAAGCCCCTTTCCCAGAAGCATCTTATTCCCTGAGTATGTTCAAAGACATCTCCAAAGCCTCCAAGCAGATCTGTGCTTGGGTTTGTTTCTACCTTCCCAAGACCAACTTCAGAATGTGGCTTTTAGCAGTTCCTTAATATTTGCATAGTAAATATACATTGTATATGTATTTGTTATATACCATAAACATGTACAAAATGCTTTTCAGTTCCCATGTTTTCATATACTCATTAATAGTCTCTATCAATTGGTATTTAGTTCTTTCAAAGTCTGTAAAATCTACAACTATATCAATTTATCATGATATCAAAGTCATCAGACCTGAGGATATCTAAAGTGCTTTTCAAAACTGGATCATTGGCTAGAATTATAATAATCTTTGAACCATTTTAGTCAAAGTGTGCTTTGAAAATTCAGGTACCTGTTTCGGAAAACCATTTTATATGTATGATTATGCAGAAAGAAGTGAGAAAAGCTTTTCTGACTCATATCATTGTCTGTCCCCATGTGACAATACATCTGGTCTCTACGGTGCTCAGTAATTACTACCAAAAAGAAGTTAAAATTTAAACTCTTTTATTTAACAAATTTCCACTTTATTCTCCCCGGGCATGCCATGTACAGTTAAATCATAAGTTCATCCTCTCACTCGCCTAATTAGCATACAAGTCTAAACTTAAAATCACATAAACACTATTAAAAATAGCTAAGGTAAAAGAGGCACTAATTACTTTATCATCCCAGTATATGGTGGAGTAAGCATAAAAACAGAGAATGTCTACGAGGTTGAGCAGGAATTCCTTCATCGCTAGCAGTTGAACTTATTTAATCCAGTCATAGACCTGAATTTAACCAACTGAAGCTAACAGAAAAATTAAAACATATGACAGAATCTTCAGTTCATATATGGCTACAGAATTCCTGACAAAGGAACATTCCTTTCAAATGTTTGTGAAATACATTGGCTTCCTCTTTAAGACTAGCCAAATTATTTACTTTTTCTTTTTAATTCTAATAAGCTGTTTTTAAAGCACCCTCTTAGCCTAAAGCACCTTTGATCCAAACAGGATCACAAACCTAAAGCAAAGACATCTGTCCTTGGGCTATTTCTAGATATTGGCTCCACAATAGCCCTGAGCCAGCAGTTTGAAATTGCTAGAAGAATGCCTGGTGGAGATAAAAAAAAAAAAAAAAAAGGTTATGTGCAAAGTGTGACTGCAAGGCGTTTGCGGATAGGAAACACTGGCCAGTGCCGCTCGTCAGAGAATAGAAACTGGCACCGGATTTAATTCCCACTAAATGCTAGACTTCCTAAGAAAGAGTTGGCAATGAAGCTAACATCTTCTGTGCATGGATGTGAACACACCTGTTCAGGAAAAGTGAGACAGAATTTGAGCTCACTTATCCCCCGACCCTCACATACACACAGGTCACCAAACATCTGTCATAAGTTATCAACGACTACGCTGAACTGGATTCAGCCTGTGACCCGAGGTTGGGAAAGCTGTGTAGTTCCTTCTCTCCTCTGGCCTGTGGTTTTGGCCTGTGTCATCCGTACAGTTTCTTTTTTACATCTCTAGAGACTTGGAGGGTCAGATCACCCCGGGACATTAATGATGCGTTTATACCCATCACCCTGGGGCTGACCTTAGGCTTCTGTGCCTAGCTGTGTTTCGTCTAGTTCCACCAAAGACTTTACCTAATAGTTGAAATAGTTCCTTAACTGCAGCCTACAACGAGGCATTGTCTCCCCTGATTCCAGATTCTTGGCTTTGATTAAACGTCCATATATATCTTCTGGGCAAAGTAACAGGTGAATGGAAAAGCAATTGCCTGGATGTGAGAAGATGTGATTCTTTCTTTGGAAGAACTGGAAACTCTTGTAAGCTCAGTCTGTAAAATACTTGCCTCACAAGCATAGGACCTGAGTCCATCTTCAGAATCCATGTGAAAAGGCCAATTTACAGCCAGGCATGGTGACATAAGCTCGTAAATCCCAGTGCTGGGGAGACAGAGACAAGGGGGTATCTGGGACTCGCTAGCCAGTCAGTAATATGATACCTTAAATGCTTCCTAGTTCTAAAATTCCATAAAGCAGAAAGCCATGCAAATTATGGTAAAGAAAAATGGCCAGTGTGACTCAGGTACTGGGTGACCTTACATTTATCCAGGCTCAGGGAGTATGGAATTATTTTAATGTCTTCTCACTTACTGATCCAAGACCCCAGGCAGCTTCCCCCAAGTTAGACCTTACATACTGCCGTGTCTGATGTACAGTCTTTTTGTGTGATCATCATTGCTACAAGTAAACTTTTCAAAGCCACGGTGGCTCAGCATCACCTGGAGATTTAGGCTTCAGCTAACAACAGGGTCATGTCCTCAATGTTCAGGATAACAACACAATGATTATCCAAACCTGGGTTTGAAGATGAGGACACTCAGCGGACGGTGTTCGGGATGCTGGGGAGGGGACTGCTTACAGGCTTGTGGAGGAGAGGAGAGGAGTAGAAAGTGAGTCTGCAGACGCAAGCAGTCACGGGTGCGGTGGGGCTAGAAGTGCACCTCAGAGCACATTGAGTCTTACCAGTTCTGGCAAGATCTTACTTTTTATTCACAGTGAAATGCAGGAATCATCTGTGGGTCTTAGACAGAGTGGCATGGTCTGTGTAGTTCTTTTTTAAAACAAGATCAATGACAGCCATGCTCGGGGTAGACTGAGAAGGGCCACAGCCGAAGCGGGATTAGGGGTGGAATACCAACCTCTCTAGGTCCAGGTCTGCTCTGAAAGGGCAGTGTGCCCTGGGGTCACTAGCTTCGCCTTGCAGCCTCAATTACTCACCTGGAGAATGAGAAGGTCAGTAATATCTGTGGTTCTTGTTAGTTTCTCCTTTTAGAAACTGACAATATTTGGAGAAATATGCAGACATTTTCTCTATTAAGCATTTTTCACATGGTGTTTCCCGGATTTATACGTCCTTTCTAATACTATGAAAGAATAAATTTTGAAACTTGGTGCATTAGCAACCTAGAATTATTTAATGGGATCCAGGGAAAGGTTATAAATCATGAAGAGGTATCAGATGTGGTAAAGAAGGGGGCTCAGTCTACACCAGTTGCAAATGCTAATTCATGAAAACAATAATCACCACCACCCAGGACTGAGTGAGATATCCACACACAGATTCGTCCTAGGAAAATGCACAAAGACAGAAAGGGGGTCGGGCGGTTACCTTTTAATTTTGGCATATAGAAAAAGGTCAAAAATTCAGACACTGAAGCAAAAGAAGATTAAATAATAATGGAATATAAAAATATACACCTCAAATAAAGAAGACACAAAAAAAGTTGTTGTAAGGAATTTCTGACTTTTAAAGTTGTCCAATAATGAAGTTATTTCTGAAATACTTATAATTCACTCTTAAAAGTAGAATATTACCAGATATTCTCGGTACCTTCCTTGTTCTTAGCATTTGGACAGATACAATTGTCTAGCAAATCAATTTTTCAAGCAGTTTGTTAAACTATCCAAGAATAGTCTCCTTCCCTACCTGCCTCTGAGTCAACAGAAGTAATTTGACTGTGGGGCAGAGCAAATGAGATGTGAACAGCTGAATGAGGAGGGGGAGTGCTCAGTCGTTTTGCTTACACACGTAAGAATGTCTGTGCTCTGTTTCCCTGAGAGAATTCCCTTGATGCCAATTGACCTAACTTATTCCAAAACAATTCTCTGTTTGGAAAGAATAATTTTCATTGTGGGTGTTCCTTGAAATTGTATGCCTCGTCCCCTGTTATTACAGAGATGTGCTCTGTGCAATTGGAAGTACCCACTTCGTTTCCATGCCCCATATAGATTAGCGCCATCCCACACACAGTGTCCAATAATCTGTTTTAGTTTTATCCAATAAATACCTAGTTTCACTTTTCACAGTTTTTAAATGTACAAAATCCACCTCTGCCTAATAGTTAGCCAAATCCTTCACGTCAAAATTATCAACAAAACAAAACAATAAATCTAGAAGCAGGAAATTTATTTCAGTCATGAAATTTATTGCAAATATTTTTTAAGTCGGCTTCCTTGGCTTGGTTTAAATGGTATCTTCATTTTCCTTTGAAATAATGTGAATGCATTTTCTCCAGTGTGAGAGGGAAAAAAACAGGAACAGAAAAGTTTGAAAAGAATATAATGAATTTAGCAAACGCATTCTCTTTTTTTATTAGGTCTTGTTGTCTAGTGGGGTTTCTGCAGTATTTTTTTAAAACCCAATAAATCAATTAACCAGTATTCATTCTAAGATTTAATTTGGTGAATAGAATAGATGTGGTTTTCATCGGGGCACACATCTTTTTAAGTCTGGAAGCACCACACACAAAGAATTGAATTCTGATGGACATTTCTTCTCAGCATAAATACTTTGGGGCCAATAGTTGTCCCCACTTAATCATGCCTCTTAAAAGTAAATTCCAGAAAACTTGAAGCTCCCAGTGACCCCTGGTAAGGTGAATTGTCAGTAAATTACTTTTATGATATGCCCTAGGGAAGCGGGTCTGCGGGGAGCTTGGTAGAGAGCTGGCCCTCTCTTGCCTGGAGGGAGATGACCTTTCACTTTATCTAACCTTTGCACTGCTAACTCCAAATTTTTGGGAGGCAGTTGGCTGCATTGTTGGATGTCATATTAAGAGAGTTCTGTACCGAGGACCGCATTAACCACACAATTGTTGTTTAACTTCCAGATAGAGCGAGCCAGTAAGCACTTGATTTCTACAATTTAATTTTGAATAGCAAACATCGAATTAATTGAGATAGAAATGAGTTCAGTGAGTTCATGGGTAAATTATAACTGCTTTGAGTGACCTTGGGAAAACACTAGAAAATGTAATCCCTCTCATTTTGCTAATTGGAATTTATTGTGGCACTTGAACATTTGTAAGAACCAGTAGACACAAATGAATGAAGACACCACATCAGAATTGATTCTTTTTTTTTTCACAAACTATTTAGCTATTGAAGACAAACCTTGTTAGTTTGTTGTCTTCCTCATAAGGAAAATGTTATGGTGGCTTGCAGGATAGCAAACACAGGAATTTAAACTGAGTTTTAGATTTTTTTCAGTGAGATTGAAAATATAAAATCATGTTCTTATAGGATATGAAATACAAAATATTATTCTTTCAACAGCTTGGACATAACTTATGTAGACCTAGGTGTCTGTTTCACTTCTATGAATTTCTAATTTTTCTTTTTTTCTCCCCTGTAGTTCTAGCTGATACTGGAAGAGCTGGTATCCCAGATTTTCTCATAAAGTATTTTACAGCTCAGTTTTATTTTGTATAAGTGCATCATATCATTAAACAGTATGTACGTTTATGTATAAAATACTGTATGACTGGATGAAGTATTGCTAACGATAAGCGTTTCCAAAACAATTACACACCTAATTTTTAATCAGACAATGTTTAGATGTATGAAAGCATAGACTAAATGTAGACCGTTCTATAATTGCTTTGGTTTATGTTCCAGTGTGTAGTATAAGCAAAGTCAGGCAGGCTGAGCTTTGCATCCAATATCAACCTTTTTGAGAAGAGCAACAACCAGCAGTCATAGAAGCAGTAATGTAGCTCAGTAACTGCAGTGGGGATGGAGAGAGATCAGCAAATCCTTTCTTATAAACGAAAGTTTCTGGCTGAGGAGTAGATGTAAACAAGATGGAAGTTTTAAGGAGAGTTTACATGCCACCCAGGAGAACCCCAATGGCTGTCAACCCCAAAGAGTTGTCAGATTTGGCGCAGTATTTAAAGGATGAGGAAAACATTAAACTGGTGCCGTGAGATTTGTGAGTAGTACGTGCTTCCGAATAAATGAACACAGAATGGCCCCTCCCCACTTTGGTATCTTTGCATCTGGAAGAGATACGAAGAATAAAATCAAATGTAGGCATCACTCTCTGACAAGAGTAGGGTGTTTTACTTGAGAAAATGGTAGCTAAGCTCAAAACCTGGAAACAAATTCGATAACAGTAATGAAAATAGATGTCTCATCAAGTTGAAGCTGCCGGTATCTAAATCTTTTTGGGCTGTTGACTTGGTATAATCCCACTCGAAGTGTTCATCTGTCATCCTGTACTCTCCTCTAGAGACACAAGAAGTTAGGTGCTTGTTTTATCAAAAATTTCAAGTGAAAATATCTTGATGGTTTTAACCATGACACTGTGCTCCACGTTATTTATTCCTTAAAGGCTTAAGGTTCAATTACCATTAAGACCTGGACCAAGAGATACGTTCATACCATGAGATGTGCACTAAAAGAGCCTGTCTGGGCCCACACTGAAACTTAGGACCTGGAATGTGGGAGGCAGCTCCCAAGAGGGTAATTTAAGGGCTTTGACCAAAAGAAGAGACAGGGACAGTAGGCAAGAAAAACAAAAAGGAAATGAAAGACTCAAACTAAAGAGAAAGAGGAAATAGAAACCTAAACGCTCTAAGTGACTGATGCCTCCTATCATCAAAGTCTGGGAAAGTCAGAGAAAAGAGCTGGTGGCTCCATCGATCTGAGGATGGCTGTGCCTCCTACAAGAAGTGACACTCAGCACAGGCAGAGAAAAGGAAGAATCTTTGATGCAGGAGACGTGGGGGAAGGGATGGGAACCAGGCTGCACAGGGCAACTGGGAGGAGAGAGGAGTCCTGCAATGCATCTTACAGGCTCTGCTCGATCCTGAGTTTCTGCTAGACAGCAAGGACATACAGGGGCCCCGGTACTGTGTCTGGCCCCTGTGTACCCACTTGGTTCTTAAGTAAGTATCATTGCGCACACCTTTAATCCCAGAACTCAGAAGGCGGATCGTTGTGAGTTCAAGGCCAGCCTGGTCTACATAGTGAGTTCAGGTCAGCTGGGGCCACAGTGAGACCCTGTCTCAAAAAGACAAAAAAAGAAAAAATAATAAAAGTAAGCATCATTCCAGCTGGCTTATTTCCCCATGGACCATGAATAGGATTTGGTAGCTTCTCCTTGTCTGTGAGGCAAGGTGGAATTCAAGGAGAAACAGAAACCCAAATGGGCTTAATCAAAAACTAATTCCTGATTTTACTTTCCTCTGAGTTAACTTCATTCATTTCCTAGAATAGATCCTAACAGTTCTAGCTTCACACCCTGACAGTTTGGTGAATCCTGGCTTTCTCCTGAGAGAGCCACTGCCAAGTCCCACAACTATACCTTCTACCTCAGCCACATCAACCCTGTGCACATAACATGTGGTACCAGTGTTTGGCTGGATCTGAATCATGGACCCTATCCTGGATCCAGAAACAGTATTCCTAAACAAGGGTAAATGGGTAAGCAAGCCCTCAAGATCAAAACAGAGTATTGTTAGCAGAGACGAGGGAGGGGATACCGGGCAGTCTAAACTATAGCTTCCGAAACTTTTTCTCCCTTACTAATACCCTTCTCCTATGGTCCCACCTCTCTTGAGCTCCTTCTTTCCCTTTATCCCCAAGGTTCCTTGTATAACTCTCTCCCATTTAAATAACCCCATTTTTATCCATATCTCCCTAGGAACACCTGTTTCCTACTGTTCTTCTCTTTCAGATTCTTTCTATTTCTTTGCTTCCCTGGTTCCTTTTCATTATCCTGCTTCCTGTAGTTATGTCTGGGTACATATTCACTTATAAGGATTTGGTGCAAGGATCCACATATGAGGGAGAACATATGTCATTTTTTTTTTCTGAGTCTGTGTTACTTCACTTAGTATAACAGTTTCTAGTTCCATCCATTTACCTGCAAATTTCAT
>NW_008350949.1:1580348-1617186 GCF_000622305.1 Nannospalax galili
TTTAAGAGTTCTCCACACTGCTTTCCATAGGGGTTGAACCAGTTTGCAGCCCCACCAGCAGTGGATGAGTGTTCCCCTTTCCCTGCATCCCCTCCAACATTTGGTATCATTTGTTTTCTTGATCTTAGCCAGTCTGACTGGGGTGAGGTGAAATCTTAAAGTGGTTTTAATTTGCATTTCCCTGATTACTAACAGTATTGAACACCTTTTAAGATGCTTTTAACCGTCTTTCTTTCTCCTTTTCAGAATTCTGTTCGGCTCCTTAACCCCAGGGTCACTTCCTTTCTTGATGCTTTGTCTTCTTTAGTTCTTCATATGTTCTCGACGTTAAACCTGTCAGACGTGTTGCTGCTGAAGATTTTCTCCCACTCTGTGGATTTTGTCTTCACTTTCTTGGTTGCTTCTGTTGATGTACAAAAGCTTTTTAATTTTATGAGGTCTCATTTGTTGATTCTTGACCTTGTTTCCTGAGCAATTAATGTCTGTTTTACAAAATCCTTTCCTACACCTATATCTTGCAGGTTTTTGACAATGTTTCCTTCTAACAGTTTCAGAGTTTCAGGCTTTATATTGAGATCTTTGATCCATTTGGAGTTGACTTTTGTGCAAAGTGAAAGACAGGGGTTTAGTTTCATTCTTCTACAAGTGGAGATCCAGTTTTGCCAGAACCATTTGCTGAACATGCTGTCTTTCCTCCAGTGAATGTTCTTGGCCCCTTTGTCAAATATCAGGTGGCTGAAATTGCATGTACTCATATTTGGGTCTTCAATTGTGTTCCATTGATCTGTGGGTCTTTTTTTGACCAGTACCATGTTGTTTTTATGATTATAGCTGTGTAATACTGTTTAAAATCTGCTATAGTAATCCCCCTAGCATTGCTCTTAGTGCCCAGGGTTGCTTTGGCTATCCAAAGTCTTTTGTGCTTCCATATGAATCTTAGGATGTTTTTTCCAATTCTATGGAAAATGTCATGGGGGTTTTGATTGGCATTGCATTGAATCTAAATGGCTTTTGGTAGGATGGTCATTTTCACAATATTAATTCTTCCAATCCGTGAGCATGGGAGGTCCTTCCATCTTCTGGTGTCTTCTCAATCTCTCTCTTTAAAGATTTAAATTTTTCATTGTAGAGCTCTTTGGTCAGGCTTATTCCAAGATATTTTATTTTCTGAGGCTATTATGAAAGGGAGTGTTTCCATGTGCTCTTTCTCTGACTGCTTGTTATTGGTATATAGAAAGGTTTCAGACTTTTGCCAATTAATTTTGTAACCTGCCACTTTACTGAAAGTGTTAATAATTTCTAGGAGTTTTCTGGTGGAATTTTTGGCATCTCTTAGATATCATATCATATCATCTGCAAAAAGGGATAATTTGATCTCTTCTTTTTCAATTATTATTCCTTTAATTTCCTGCTCTTGTCTTATTGCTCTTGCAAGAGTTTCAAGTATTAAGTCAAAGAGAAGTAGAGATACTGGACATGCTTCCAGTTTTTCTCCATTTAGAATGATGTTGGCTGTGGGTTTGTTATATATGGCTTTAATTATGTTGAGATATGTTCCCTCCAGTCCAATTCCCTCTAGGACTTTGAACATAAATGCATGTTAAATTTTGTCAAAGGCCTTCTCTGCATCCATTGAGATGACCATGTCGTTCTTGTCTTGGGTCCATTTATATGATTTTTGACATTAATTGACTTACACATATTGAACCATCCTTGCATCTCTGGAATAAAGCTGACTTGATCATGGTGGATGATCTTTTTGATTTGTGTCTGTATGCAGTTTGCAAGTTTTTTGTTGAGAATTTTTGCATCTATGTTCATTAAGCATATGGGTCTGTAGTTTTCTTTTTTGGTTATATCTTTACAGGGCTTAGGTATTAGAGTGATTAGAGTGACTTCACAGAAGGAATTTGGAAGTTCTCCTTCCATTTCTATCTTTTTGAATAAATTAAGTAGTATTAGATATAGATCTTCTTTAAATGTCTGGTAGAATTCTGCTGTAAATCTATCTGGTCCTGGGCTTTTTTAGTCAGAAGGTTTTGTATTATTATTTCAGTTTCCTTATGTGTTATGGGTTTGTTTAAGCTATTGATCTCTTTTTGGTTTAGTTTTGGTGGTTCCCATGCTTTTAGATACCCATCCATTTCTTTTAGGCTTTCAAATTTAGTAGGATATGGGTTTTTTAAGTATTCCCTTGTAATGTTCTGGATCTTTTGTGTGTCTACTGTGATGTTTCCCCTTTCATCTCTGATTTTGTTTATTTGGAGGTGCTCTTTCCTTCTTTTGGTTAACTGGGGTAAGGGTCTGTCAATCATGTTTATCTTTCCAAAGAATCACCTCTTGGATTCATTGATTCTTTCTATTGTTTATTTTGTTTCGATTTCATTAATTTTTGCTCTGATTTTTGTTATTTCTTCTTGTCTTCTGGGTTTGGGTTTCATTTGTTGTTGCTTTGCAAGTGTCTTGAGTTGCAATGTTAAGTCATTTATTTGTGTTCTTTCTGATTTTTTAATGTAGGCACTTAGAACTATAAATTTCCCTCTAAAGACTGCTTTCACTATGTCCCAGAGGTTTTATTGTATTGTATTGTCCTTTTCATTTAGTTCCAGGATTACTTTTATTTCTTTTTTAATTTCTCTTTTGACCCATTCATCATTCAGGAGTGTGTTGTTTAATCTCCTGTAGTTACTAGGGTTTCTTCTGGTATTAATTTTAAGCCTTATTGCATTGTGGTCTGATAGAATGCATGGAATTATTTCAATATTTTTATATTTGTTGAGGTTTGTTTCGTGCCCCAGCATGTGGTCAGTTTGGGAGAAAGTTCCATGGGGTGCTGAATAGAAAGTATATTCTTGGTGCTTGTGTGGAATACTCAGTAGATGTCTGTTAGGTCCATTTGATGTATGGTATTGTTTAATTCAGATGTCTCTCTGTTAATTCTCTGTCCTGTTGACCTATCTAATGAAGACAATGGGGTATTGAAGTTCCCTGGTATTAATGAGTTGGGATTAATCTGGGTCTTAAAGTCCTGTCGTAATATTTTTATGAAGTTGGGTACACCAGAGTTTGTTGAATATGTGTTTATGATTGTAATATCTTCTTGATCATTGTTCCTTTCATCAGAATGAAGTGGCCCTCTTTACCTATTCTGATGAGCTTTAGTTTGAAGTCTATTTTGTCAGATATTAGAATTGCAAAGCCTGCTTTTTTCTTAGTACCATTCGCTTGGTATATTTTTTTCCATCCTTTCACCTTAAGGTAGTGCCTGTCCTTGAAAGTGAGATGAGTTTCTTGCAGACAACAAAAAGATCGGTTTTGTTTCTTAATCCATTCAACTAGTCTGTATCTTTTGACAGGGGAGTTCAGTCCATTGATATTTAAAGTTATTAATGAAAGATGAGTATTGAATCCTGTCATTTTTATTTCTGTTCTCATTCTTGATATAGCTGTGCATTCCCACAGTTATACCTTCATTGAATTTCTTTCCATCACCCCTTGTGTATGGTTGTTCCTTTCTTCAGCTCTTTGTATTGCTTCAAGAATTCTCTGAAACGCTGGTTTGTGGACATGAATTCTTTCAGCCCATTTATGTCATGGAAGATTTTTCTTTCCCCTTCGGCTATAATAGACATTTTGGCTGGATATAGTAATCTGTGTTGGCAACTGTGGTCATTTAGAAGTGGGAATACTTTGGTCCAGACTCTTCTGGCTTTAATAGTTTGCACTAAAAAGTCAGCTGGAATTCTGATGGGTTTTCCTTTATATGTGACTTGTTTTTGTTTTTTTCTTTTGCAGTTTTCAGTAGTGTCTCTTTGTTCTATATATTAAGAGTTTCTACTATGATGTGCCGTGGAGAGTTTCTTTTCTGGTCCTGTCTATTTGGTGTTCTATGTGCTTCTCATATTTGTATGGGCATGTCTTTCTTTAATTTGGGGAAATTTTTTTCTACAATCCTGTTGAAGATCTGGTGCGTATCATTATCCAGAGATTCTTCTCCTTCCTCTATGTCTATAATGCATAAGCTTGGTCTTTTCATGGTGTCACACAATTCCTGCATATTCCATTCTTGTGTTTTCTTAAATTTTTCATAATCTTTGCTTGAGTGGTCTAATTGGCCCACTTTTTCTTCCAGTCTTGATACTCTATTTCCCATTTCATTCATCCTATTGGTGAGGCTTTCTCCTGTCTTTTCTAATTGGCTTACTGAGTGTTTCACTTCCTTCTTTTCAGCCTGAATATTCTTCAATATTTCTCTTTTCTGAGTCCATTCAGAATTTTATCCCTATCTTCTTTCAGTTCTTTGATTTCTTTGTGTATTCTTTAAATTCACTGAATTCTTTTATTATGTTTCTAATTGTTCTTTTGAATTCCATGCCCTGTGTTATCTGTAGGGGGTTCTCATTGTACTTCTCCAAAAGACTGTTGGTACTTGGTGGGGATATATTATTTGGGTCTTTCATGCTATTATTTTTTCCGCTGTGACTTTGACATGTGGATTTCTTTTGTAGTTTCTGATTCTTGTGTGAGACTCAAGCCTTCCTTTGTTGAGTTTAGGTCTGCTTCTGTTTGTAAACTTTAGGTGCCTTTGTAGTTTACTTGTTGGGCATGAAAATCTGGTTGGTCTAGGCTTCAGGTTCTCTCTTTTGATTTTATATTGGAGAGACCAGATGGCTCTCATCCTGCTGCTCAGGTTCCCACAGAGGCCCAAATCGGATGAGTATCAGATGCTCTCAGGCTTTCTCCTGAGGTCTGGATCCCTCTAGTCAGCAGTCACAGTACAGTTTGGGAGGGTTGCAAAGTAGAGGTAGGATTCAAGACTCCCAAGCAGTCAGGGAAGGAGGCTGGTCTCAGGAATCCAGGTTGGGGGTGGGACAGCCAGGGATGAAGGCTGGTCTCAGGTATGCAAAGGCAAGGTGGGGGAGGTAACAGGCTTTGAGGGCTCCAGGGGACTAGGCTGAGGAATTGGTTTGGTCTGGGTGCAAAGGATCAGGAAGCAGTGGGGAGTCTGGGCCAAGAGGGTAGTCCAGGTGTCTGGGGTACCAAGAGAAGAAATGGGCCAGTGCCCACACTAGGAGGAAAGACAGGGTGGGGGAGCTGGGAGGGTGAATGAGGAGTGCCTGTTTGTGTTTTTATAGTAGATGGAATCTCACAAATCCATAATAATAAGTCATTAGGAATCAGTTTAATACTATGTCCATTCAGCAGAACAATAGTAATCGGCTCTCCCTTAGGGGCTATGCCCTGGCTAGCCGTAGCTTTTTGGCTCCAATGACAGTGGTAGGTATGGGTTCCATCTTGTGGGTCAAGCCCTAAATCCAATCAGAAAGTGCTTGATTACTCCCATAAAATCCATGCCACCGTTGTACCAGTGGGCCTATCTTACCAGGCTAGTCATTATTGTAGCTGGTGGGGTTCACAGCTAGGTAAGATTTATGATTACCTTTCTCCTCTGGCAATGGCCATACAAATAACTAATTGTTTTAATGAAATGATTTTTGTCTTATAGGGAGGAGTTTATTTACTTACCTCTGTGTATATGTATATGATGTATGTGTGTATAATGTGTGAGTCCATGTTTCTGTGTGTGAGAGTGGGCATGTATAAGTCATGATACACATGTGAAGGTCAGAGGACAACCTCAAGTGTGAGTCCTCGCCTTCTATCTTGTTTGAGGTGGGGTCTTCTTGTTGGTCACTGCTGTGTATGCCAGGCTAGCTGGCCTATGACTTCCAGGAATGCTCCTCTCCCCTCTTACCTCGCTGCAGGAGCACTAGGATGACAGACACATATTACCACATCGGCTTTTTCATGGGTTCTGGAAATTTGAACTCAAGTCTTCACACTTACACGGCATACTCTTTACCCATTGAGCCACCTCCCCAGCCCCTATATGCGTGAGTTTTAAATAGGAGTGCTATTATGTATGAAGGTGACAGATTCCATTAGCCTTTTCTGCCTAAAATCAGGCCTATGTTGTCATGATGACCTATTAAAAAGGTTTCCTTATTTCCTTTACATAAATATATAATTATCTGTCACATTCATTTTTTTCTAAAAACAATAATTAATTTGCTCCTGTAGGAAGCTGAAGTAACTTGACCTTCTGCTTGACTTCCACTGCCTTGACCCCTTGTCATATTGTTCATTCTGCCCTTCCTTCCTGCCAAATGATGAGAAGCCCAGTTTTCTTTACACCTGTCTTTTCACTCATGGATGTGCTAGGTAAGATCCAACCAGAAGAACGTTAGCAGAAGATGGCTGGCTACAAAGCCACTTTCTGTTTAAACAAACATCGGTAAGAGACTGGAATTCAACTTAGAGGGACAGTCTCTTTTCCAAAGGTCTCTATGTATGGATTTACAAAATAACTTTCAAAAGTAATACAGTACAGGACTGCCAGTCAGTGGTTCAATGGTTTGTTCATTGATAGACCCATTAATTGAGAAGATGTTTATTGGACATCTTCTTAATGAGCCAATGAAACTGGGCAAAGTATTGATACATTATGATAAACTAAGTGTGGACATTTCAGTAAAGATGTAACATATCAGAAACAGAGAAATGGGGAAGCAGGGAAGGCATTTGGAGTTGTGTCCCAGGATTATTTTATAAGCAGATCCAAATGTCTTACTTAAAGAGAGCATGGCTGTTGTTGTTAATATTAACCTGCAAGATGCTAACATGCCTAAAAGTTCCATTTACCTATAGAAACTGAATACTTTGCTTAACTGATAATTTAAAAGATGCATAATGAGGGCTAGAGAGATGGCTCAGCAGTTAAGAACACTGACTGTTCTTGCAGAAGACCCAGGTTCAAATCCCAGCACCCACATCACAGCTAACAACTATCTGTAACTCCAGTTCCAGGGTATCCAACAGCCTCTTCTGTCCTCTGCGGGCATTGTATGACAGATGCACTTACCTACATGCAGGCAATACATGCAGACACATAAAATAAAAATAATAAATAAAATAAAAAAATTTTTTAAAAGATGCATAATGAAAATCACCAATTTCGTGAAGGTATCATGACGTGTAAATAACATCCTGCCTGTACTAGTGTTTCTTAGATGCAGATGCAAACTGTTGTGGTATTAAGTCACCACACAGTTCTGCCTTCCCTCAGCCTCCTTTATGTGAAGTCCTTTGAGACTAGAGACTTTTTGAAATTTGGGGACTTTCTCATTTGTGTTGTCAGTATAACTTATGATAGCCTGATAGCCATGATGAGGTCTATGACAGCACCTCATAATCAAACATCAGTAGGTCTACCGCAAACCACTCACATTTTTAGCTGACATGGAATAAGACTATAAATGGTTTTACAACCATTCAGAAGTAGTTTTGTTGGTAAATGAATTTAAACTGAAATTACTTTTTAAAATTGTTTTGTGGGGCTGGAGAGATGACTCAGCAGTTAAGAACACAAGCTTCTCTTGCAGAAGACCCGGGTTCAATTTCCAACACCCACATGGCAGCTAACGACCCTCTGTAACTCCAGTTCCAGGAGATCCAATGCCCCCTTCTGACCTCCATGGGCAATGCACATCATACAGGTACACTTACACACTTGCAGGCAATATACTTATACCCATAAAAAATAAAATAAAATTGTTTTGCTTTGTAATGACTCTTGGAGGTCAAAAAATTCTTCTTAAGTTCGTGACCCTCTTTTAAGTCTTAGCATGATGTTTTTGCATCTCGGTTTTTGAGCAATCTGATTTCAACATCAGTGTTTGGGGACAGAGTTGAGAAAGCAACCTTAAGTGAGAGTGACTTCTGACCATCAAAGAAAATAGCTGTTTCCAGGTGCCCTGTGCTCTGCTTGTAAAATCAAAGCTTTGAAAGGACAGGGGACCTGTGGCATTATTCAGCCTTGATCCTTCATTTGGAGAAACTCAAGGCAGGAGAGAAAAAATAATTTATTGATGTGAGCCACCCATACTTACACTGAATTTTCTGTGTTTCCTAGAACACCCATGTTTCTGTGTGATGCTAAACTAGCAGGTTAGAAGTATGGGGGAGGTAGAAGGAGCCAAGACACTTAATTTACTGAGAAATGGAAACTGATATTAGAATAAGGAGCAGCAAGTGTTGCAGAGCAGAGGCATTTTCCTAACTCTTAGAGCTACATGATATGATTGACAAATTCAATCCAGGGAGACAGTACCTGTCTCCTGTTAAGCTGTGAGCTGAAGCAAATGCAGTGTTTTACTGTGAAAGCAAGGTGAAAGTCGATATAAACACATTTTGCCAATCTGTTCATGATGGAGTAGACACATTCCTTTCAAAAGGTCCCTAAATGTCAATATAAAAAATTGCAAGGCACTGGAGCACATAGGTGTTCTAGCTTGCTGCCTGTTGCTGTGATAAAACACTGACCAAAACTAACCTGAGGAAGAACAAGTTTATCGCATCTTACTCTTCCAAGTGACAGTCCATCACCAAGGGAAGGCAGATCAGGAACTCGGGGCTGGAACCCGGGGCAGAAGCCGAAGCAGAGACCGTGGAGGACCGCTGCTTACTGTCTTGCTCCCCTGGCCTGTGCTCAGCCTGCTTTCTTATACATCCCAGAACTCCCTGCCCAGGGTTGGCACCACCCACATTGGACTGCACCCACCACCATCACTCAACAATCAAGAAAATGCCCACAGGTCTTTTGATAGAGGAAATTCCCCAATTGAGGCCCCCTCTTCCCAGGTGTGCCAAGTTGACAATAGGTATCTGTATTTCTCATTCAATTTTCCTAGGGACTTTAGCTGTTCTAAGAAAATAAAGTCAATGAAAAGAGGGAATGGGGTTCACGTCTTCATAATCCTTCAGTTCAATTAAGTTCCTTAACAGACAGCTTTGGGATGAGAAATACAAAATGGTGTTACTGCTCTTGATGGTTAGAACTCCTTCAGGAAAACACAACTGTGTATGTAGAACAAAGTTACATAAAACTTTTTTTAAAGAATGACACCAAAACAATAAGAAAAATTTAAGTCGTAGTTACCAAGGAAAGAATGTGTGACACATGTATTTTAAGGATCACCAGACACATTTCGATCACCATTAAAAATGCAGCTGATCTCAAGAAAGCTGACACTTTGTTACCAGTCTTTTAGGCTTAGTAAGAGATAAAAATTCAATTATTTTCTCAAATACATATTTTAAATTAGTATATAATTATTGTTCAAAATAACAGGCCTCCAAACATTTTCATGCATCTATATAACATAGTTTGGTCACATTCACCCCATCACTCTATAAATACCTGTTTTGATAAGGAGGAAGCATCAGAATCACTCAGTTCAGAGACAAGAGAGTGTTGAACAGAGAGAAAGACAAAACCTAGTATGCTTGGGGCCCTGATTTTTAAAAGCCTGGTTTTATAATCTGGCCACAGTGAAGTGCTAATTTCTAGAATCAAGGTCTGCTGTCACATTAGAATTTTATGCTCTTATCTGATAATTTCGAAGCTCAAACTATTGTTAGGCAAACTAACACTGCTCATTTTGTTTCCAAAATAGAGGGACTTGAATCAGATTTAACAGAGATAAAAATATTTGCCTAATACTACCTAGTGTGGTATAGTTCCGAGGCATTTCTGAATATAAAAAGTGAGCCCTGATTTCAAACCCTGAGACTGACTACACTTTCCTTTTGTCTAGAAATTTTAAAGAATGAATAAACTACTACTGTGATTACAATGGTTCATTCTCTGAAATCAAGACTATAGTCAAATAACTGAATTTAAGACATAATAAAGTATAACAACTACTTCCACATATGTGGGTATTATAGCTTGTGGGACAAAGTAAAGAATATGCAAGACATAGTATGTTGTAATGACTTATATCAGGAGCTGACAGACTACTGTGATTCTGGCCCGCCACTTGTTTTTTAAATAAAGTTTTATTGGAACATATTTTATTGCTCTAACAACAAACCTGAATAGTTGCCATAGAGATTCAATATCGCCCCCAAGAAGCCCACAAAGCCTTAAATATTTACTTTCTGGCCTTTTAGGGAACTGCTCAAATTAGTGAGTCTCAGTTCACTCCTCTCTGAAGTTATGTTGCTATAAATCTTTGAAGACACTACAATTTCATTTTATAGAGATATTTTAACAAAGTTAAAGAAATCCTAAAGATGTTAGCAAGTCTCTACACATTTAGTACTATCTGAAAGAATCCAAATTTCTTTATGGTTTATATGTATTTGGGCTCTGAACATTTTTGGATATCATTGCACTTGATTATTTTAAAGAGTTTCATACAGGAGACTAATGAAAAAAAGTAATGTGGGTACTTTTTAATTGCATTTTGTGACGTGGTGGTATGGAGAGATGGCTCAGCAGGTAAGAGTGCTTCCTGCTTTTGGGAGGACTCAGGTTCAGTTCCAAACACCCATGTCCATGCTGGGTGGTTCACAATTGCCTCTAACTCCATATCCAGGGTGCCCTCTTCTGGCCTCCACAGGCACCCTCCACACATGGTATACATTCACACAAACATACACACACATACACATAAATTAAAAAATCAAAAGAAAAGCAGGCAGCTGGCACTAGACGAGAGAGGAGGAAGGGAGAGAGAGAGAGAGCGAGGAGAGACTAAGAAGGGTTTGTTGATTTAGAATTGAGTCAGAATTAGGAAACAGAATATCTTAGGCAAGCCATCTTGTTTCATTTTTCTTCCTTTAATCATTTTTTTAGCATTGTGAGGCATGCATCGATCTTGCAAGAAGCCTTACTTATACAGTAAAATTTGAACACAGTTTAAATTATTCAGTTCACTATATTAAGCCAAGACTTTCCAGTCCACCCAGAGTTTCCAGTAAAGTTCTGTTTGACCTTTGTATAAAGACCACCTTTACTAGGTGACTTATTTTTGCTATCCTCTTGGGTGGTCGAGTGAGGCAGATTTCCCTGCTGAACAACATACAACCTACTCTTTGCCAACTGAACAGCACACTGGGATGTGGCTTGGAAGAACAGTTTCTCAATACTATAAACAACTGCTTTCTTGGAACAGCTTGTTGCTGAAGCGTGGAGGTCGCTCTTGGATTTGCCATGAGTAGAGTATGAACTGGTTAAGGGAGTGAGTGTGGCTGACCCACCAGATTACAGTGGCTGTAATGTAATTAAGTTCAGTGTCCTCCCGGGAGGCTTTCAGAAGTATCATTATGACACACAGCCTAAAGAAGAAGAATTTTTAAGAGCCAGGAAACGTGAAAAGCAGTCTTTGGGGAAGTGCTGCAGTTAGAGTAATAATAATAATCAATAGAAATGCACTAGTCCTATTCGAGAATAGAAGCTAAACCGAACTGAAAGAGCTTGTTGTCTGTGACCCTGAGTATTTTAAGTCCATATTTAAGTTGTAGTTACCAAGGGAAGAATGTGTGAAATGTGTATTTTAAAGATCACCAGACACATTTTGATCACCATTAAAAATGCAGCTGGTCTCAAGAAAGCTGACGCTTTGTTACCAGTCTTTTAGACTTATTCCTCACAAAATGAGTTGAATCGCATACCCGCTACAGAGCGATAGGTATCATTTGGCCCAGAGTGGGTGTTAAAGGCACCTATAAACTTTCGGCATCTTTTTCTATTGGTCTATGCCATCACATACATCAGAACTCAGCTTGATGCTTCACACTGTTTGCATGGTGCAGGGTGTACACACCTTTTAGCTTGACGAAGATGAAGATTCCCTTTTGTGAAGTCCCACTATGTTCCAGAGGCTTTATAAGATATACTTCACATAATTCCGTGATCCTAATCTCTAGGTCTGATCATTCCAGTCTTACAGACAAGGAAACTCATGTTCAGAAAAGTAAATTAAGCTTCCCTATGATGCATATATTAACTAGGAGAAGTGGAATTAAAATTCATGTCTGTCTGACTTCAAGCATCATATGTAATCCAGCCAGTCATCATGCAACATCTAGCCTCTGAATAAACGTCAAGAACTTTTGCTCCAAAATCACCACTGATTTTTCAGTCTGTCTTCTATGGACCTTGCATAATAAACTAATACAAAGTTAGACAGAGACAATGTTTCTTCTCCAGTCTCTGTTTCCAAAACTTAATCAATCTTGGAACAGATCACTGCAGAAAAGAAGCCGTGCTTACTTGTCCTTGGGTAGTGATATGACTTGTTCAGGAAGTAAGTGTCGCTTGCTAAAAGAGCCCTACTTAGCTTTGTGCTGGTTGACAGGGTGGCCTTCTGTAGAATTAATTGGACTTATTTTTTTAAGTCCAAGACAGCCAATAGTTGAAATGCATAATCCATTCAAGTCTGGGAAAAAGTCTCACCTGTGCCCAGATAAGATCGCTCCCTTCCTGAATAAACAGGAAGTATGATATTTCTGCCAAAGTAAATGGGAATGTATGTAGCAGAACTTAGGCAGAAGGGTTTTACCATCTTATAAATGTGCTTAAAAAACTTAAAGCTCTTTTGTTCTCCATCTTTATTGACTTCATACTCTAAAAGCCTTGTCATGGGGAGGTCATTAAATGTCTACGAAAGTGTGTAAACTAATAGATGTTGGTGAAATCTGCCAGATGAAACAGTTGCAGAAGATATGTCTAGAAATGTGTTACCTGAGAATGAAAGGCTGAGCATTCATTTCCACGCTCACAAAACTCAGTTCTCATGTCTGTTGTTTCGCCTGCGTTGCCATCACTTGTACAGTGGGTCTGCGTTAAGTCCAGAGATATTTTATGGGTTTAAAGTGGGATCACCAAAAACATAACTATGAATGTCATTGAGTGCTCACATCTCCAAGCACGGTATGTCACCCACAGTCCATGTCCTATCTTATCAGCAGGCATTGTGAGCTTATTTTAGACACAGGACCCATTTCAGTGACAGATAAATACCTTCCCTACAGTGAGTTGCAAAAAAAAAAAAAAAAAAAAAAAAATCCTTTCTTAAATCTCTGGATTGTCTCTGTCTGATGTGACTAAATTACACAGAAGATAGTTTGATTTCACAAAGGTTTTATGAATGTATTTTATTTCACACCAAAGTTGTTCCTTAGAACAAACAGGAAACTTCACTAAATATAACTAAAGTTTTAAGCAATGGAAAGGCACATAGATGATGTCGTACATTGTAAATATTTTTTGTACTTGCTGGTTTATTTCTAAGGAAATTGTGCGGTTGACATCATACTGATGACTGACTTTTATAAGTGTTTTGCTCTAATGCTCTAGACGAGTAGTTATAAAGAAAAACAAATTGTCTAGTGTTATCCCTAAATACTTTGCTTGATGTCTTCTAGTGACATTAATCTGGGGAAGTGTTTCCAGAACTACTCTACTACATTGGCTCATTAATACATTTGTCATAAGACCATGGCAGTAAAACAAAATTTCATAACATTCAAAATGGGAAATGACCTTTAGTTTTTGTCTGAAGTACTCCTTGAATTTCTGTGCAGCTTAAAAACAATTTTAGACTAATATTTACCAGTCTGTATTATTCACTATCAGAGAAAGGCGTTTCATAACACCTTAGTGCATATTTTAACCATGTGCTTTTTTTGTCCTGTACTAATTATTAGAGGTTGGCATTTTATTTTTCCTAATTCTGTTGTGTTTTCTAGATAAATCCTTTAAAATGACTTCTTTGAGGTGATTATGCTTGAAAAGAGAAGTAAAATTGGGGTAAAAATATACATAAACAAAATGGAATTGTAAATCTTACTGGCTTTCATTAATTCATGCTAAATATTTGCATGTCTGGAGGCGACAGAATTTGACTGCTGAGTTTGGGGGGTACAGTAAAAGAAAAATAGTGTGCTTCCCACTTAAGATTCTTTATGTGGAAGGGAGGCCTGTAGGTACAATCGACACAACACAATGAGAGTTGGATGATGTCCTGGCAATGCATGGAAAGTGCTAGAAAGAAAAGAGAACGACATGCTGAATTCTTGAGTGTGGTCTCAACAGGGCAGCTGGAGTTGAGTCTTAAAATACTAGTCCGCTCCTCCAGAGAAGCTGTTGCGGAGAGGAACAGCCTCCCAAGCAGAAGGAAGGACCAAGTGCAAAGGCCCTCGGTGCGAAAGCTGGCAGACCATCGACGCCTACTGTAGTGGGAAGAGCCTGAGCTGGAATGCTGGAAGCTGAGCTTGGGGACAGACTAGACCCATTAGAGCCGTAGAGTGAGACCCTTGCGTTCCCCGAGAAATCATGTGGTCTTGTTTCATTGGTGGGGCAAGTCCAAAAGTTTTGTTGGGTTTTATATTAAGGAGGTAAAGCAAAATACTCACACATTTTGCAAATCTGTGTGAGAGGTGGAGCAGCGTGTCACCCCTTGGCCATGAGATATGGCCCAGCAGACAAAGACTCATACAAGCAAAGACGAGCAAGCTGCCCTTCACACTTCCCGTGATTTTTTTCTGACCTCCATTTAGATTTATTTTGGAAAATCGCTTCATTCAAAGAAAACAGCTTTATCCTAAGTCTTTTAACCATCTCAGTAACAACGGATACAATCTTTGTTGCAGCTCCAACTCAAGCCACTTTCCTGCTCATAGACTGTTCTGGAACGATGTATAGTGTCATTGAAAATAATATTTCATGGTCTATTTGACGGTGCCTCAAGCACTCCAACATGTATATGTATTAATCTACCTTTTGTCACAAGAATAGAAAGTGCCAATTTTCAATAGAAAACAATCTTCCTTTATTATTCTTACATTGGTTTGCAGTAATAACTCTGATGGGATAATTCAGTGACGGATTCCTTATCATAAGCTTTTAGTCCTCTATGCACACAGGGATAGCCATCCTGTTACCTACTGTCATGGACAAGATCAAGTTTATCTCGTACCTAAAGAAGAAAGATGATTGTTTAGCCATGACAGTAAGTCAGCTGAGCACTAGGAATGTTCAACTTTTACTTTCTGTATTCTTCAGTCAAAAAAGAAAAGAAGAGAGCACCTTGTGAAATAAAAATTATAATGCCTTTACCATAAGAAAATGCCCGAAAGCCTGGAGGGTAGGCTGTTTCCCCAAAGTCAACAGCCTGCAAGTCATGAGGCAAGAGTTAAATCAGTAATCGTGTGCTGGAACCCACATTCTTTCCACTGTGTTTATGAATACTCTCAGATCCCTAAGAGTCACCACAGCCCAACAGCAAGAGTGGGAAATGTATGTATGTTTGTGCCCTCCCTTTCATTCTGCTTTTCCCAAAGAATCACACTTAGGTTCTGGGAAGAGCCTCCCTTGGAGAGGCTGCACTTCCTCTCCTGATGACCTCTTCACCCCTATGAAGCCTCACCTTGAATGCATCTCTTCAGGGAGGCCTTTCCTAAGCTCCTAGACAAAATTCGAACCCTGAACCCCAACATTCTTTCCCATAACACCCTATACTTTTAGAACTCCCTTTAAAAGTGAATGACATATTTATGTGTGGCTGTATTTCCTTAAAACCTGATTCTGCAGTTAGACCATGATAACCCAGCCATGGCATAGGGGAATAATGTGGACTTGTATTGAGCACAAGACTGTACCAAGCCATGCCATGGTCTTTCCGTGAACTACCTCATAGCAATCCATAAGATAGGTAAGGTAAATCCTGTTTATAGAGGTGCTGAGTGACCTGCCCAAAATCAAAATGTGGTAAGTGGGAAGCCAATCTGCAGCCTCTGGGGTGGAATAATGTGCACTCACTATTTGCACAACCCTGAGCTCATGCTTTTCAGTACAGTGATATGAGTGACTAGGAATTTGATGGAAAAGCAACTGGCTTTTTGCCCCTGATAACTGAGGGAAGGCCTGGAATCCCAGAGTAAGCTTTGTGAGTGAGCGAGGACAAACGTTAATGAGGAGACACAGTCAGAGTGCACGCTGCCACTTATGAAAATGGAACCTGTAGTGGACACTCTGCATTTGCTCTGTGATTTGGTACCAAGAACTTGTCACTTTCGTCTTGGTGATCGTGGAAGTTAGAATGGGAAGCATTCATTTGTCCTCAGTTTGCCCAAATTACCTCATGTGTAGAATTAAGAACATACTAGAAATCACTGGCTAGCTGAAGAGATGACTCAGGAGTCAAGAGTGCTTGTTGTTCCCGCAGATGCCCCAGTGTCAGTTCCCAGCACCCATGTGGCAGCTCACAGTCATGTGGATCCAATGCCCTCTTCTGGCCTTTATGGGCAGTAGGCATGCACATGGTGCACATACACACATGTAAATAAATGCTCATACACATAAAAATAAAAAAATAAATCTATAGAAATTTGTCTTTCACTAACTCCTCCCTTAATTAAACGGGAACACAGTCTCAATGCAATTTAAGAATCAGAAATTCCTCCAAATTCAGCCTTTGGTCCCAAATCATGTTTTCCATAGTTATTTAATGTGAATTCTCTATAAAGAACTATAGGATGCAGCGCAGAGCTTCCCGGGAGCAGGGACTACTCAGAACTTTCCTCCTTCAAGTGAATCCTCAGGTGTGTGAGGAACACTGGATGCCCCTTACATTGTTTCTTTTTCTTTTATTTGCTTATTTATTGATTTTTGTTTCTATAAGTAGCCCTGGCTGACCTGGAATTTACCCTGTAAACCAGGCTGGCTTCAAACTCACAGAGATCTGCCTGCCTCTGCCTCCCAAGTTCTAGGATTAAAGGTCTATACGGCCTTTCCTGGCCACACTGCTCCTTTATAGAATTTACAAAATCCAAGGGTTGGCAAGATAACTCAGTGGATAAAAGAGCTTTCCACAAACGCCTAATAACCTAAGTTCGATCCTCAGAACCCATGTAAAGGCAGAGGGAGAGAACCAGCTCTACAAAGCAGTCCTCCGTCTAACACATGCACGCTATGGCATGGCCCACCCCTATAGATGATAAAAAATAGGTGAATAAATAAAAAAATAAATAAATAAATAATAAAATGAAATCCAAATCCACCCTTTAGTCTTTCTTTATGAATCCTATTATGATTTAATAATCTTTAATCTGGACTCTATCAAAATTCACATACACATAGTTCCCACACTTATCCCTATCATAGTGAAACAACCTTACATTTTTCTTGATTATAGAAAATAAGGAAATGCTTGATTTTAAATCTTAAACTGTTTCATAATTTCACCTGTAAGATGCATTTATTCACAAATATACATTTATTGCTTTAATTCAGAAATAGTATAAATACTCAGCTATGTGTGGTAGTATACAACATAGCACTGTAGAGTTCCAAGCTTAAGGTTCACCTGGGCTACACGGAGACTGTGTCTCAGAAAAAGATACAAAAATTTAAGAATTAATACAAGTGTATAAAAATGCATATCAGTCATATTTGCTTCTTATAGATCTATGAAGAGGCGTAACAAGTGTTTATTTTCTAAACATTCATTTATCTGTAGTAAGCATGATTTTATATAAATAATTCTATTTTTGTCTTTTAGTTTCTGTATTTATAGACATCTACTTTCAATCATTTTATAAAATGGTACTTACAAAGATTTAAACAATTTGATTTTGCTGCTTTGGTAAATTGAAAGTTTAATTGACACATGAATCATGTTCATTCAAACTCTAACTCGGAAAATAATTTTTAAAGTACTATAATTTTTATGTGACCTTGAAGTCCAACAATCTATTACATAACTTTTCAAGAGCAGTCACATGAAGGAAGCCTCGTATTTCCTTAAATTTATTAGTGCTCCTTGGTGGTCTAAACTGGTAGGTTTGATTTTTTTTTTTTTTGCAAGGGTCCTTTTTAAGGCAATAATCTCATTTAATTGCTTAATGTTTGTTCTCACATAAGTCAACTAGAGCTCTTACTTTAAGTCACAATAGGAAATACATAACGGGCCGGAATAGTGAGACAGGGCTGGGAAAGTCAAGTTTGCCAGTGTTACATTTCTGCATTATGAGTAGATAATGCTTTTAGCCTCATGATTACTGTATTAGCTGCACATCATAAAAAAACTTTATAAAAGCGAGAAGACAAGCAAATTCATTAAAAACACTTTTATAGACTTTGCTAGAATGAAGCATTTATCTTTAATATTGGGAATTTTCTTTATTCTTTTATTGAAAAGGCCCTAAATTTCTCATGTTCTGACAGGAAAAAAATTATTTTTCCAACTACAAAGATACAAATCACATGCAAGTATGAAAGAAATATTCTTTATACTCCTGCGGCATCTAATGTTAAAACAAAATAGTCAATGCCTCAAAGATTCTAGCTTCAAGACGGTAAATGAATTCACACAAGTCCATTTGATTTCATTAGTTTTCACTAAAGAAATCTGATATTCCAAATAATTTCATAAAATTAACTTTCATTCTTATGAACATTGATGTGCAGTCCTGGTGTTTGTGAAATTCTTACTAACGAGGTATGAAGAAGTTTGACTTTGGGGTGTGTTCCCTCACACCTATAATCCCAGCACTTGGGGAGCTGAGAAAAGAAGACTAGAAGTCCAAGGCCAGCACCAACCACATAGCAAGTTCTAAGCCCGTCTGGGTTGCATGGTGAGACTCTGCCTTAACAAAGCCAAATAAATCAACAAATAAGTGCAATTATAAGGAAGTCTGAAATTGTTAATGTGTTTTCTATATTTTCCTCCTTATCTCAAAGAAATCATTTACCTCTCTGACAAGGTTTGCCCAATATTTGTGAATTTAATGATCTTTTAACTGCTAATACTTTTAAGAATGATCCTAAGGAGACGCCTCAGAGAATGAGGAGAGGGAAGAGTGAACCTGTCTGATCACAATCCAGCAATATTCCTTTCATTCTGTTACACCATCTAATCTTCGGGTATGTGCATATTTTTGATATTTATCATGTATGCCTTGAAGAATCTAGTAGTCTTCCCTATTTTATAATTTGAATTTGAATCTAAAGTAAGTTTAGTTTGAATAAGCATAGTTGTTTTAGTCAGTATTGTTCTAAGGAAATTTCCAGAGTTATTTGGCACATCAAAAGCGTGCATTTTTCTATCATAAGTCTTGGAACTGTGTTTTATGTAGGATTTATTTGCAATGTGGAAGAAACATTATTAAGCTTTGCCATTGGTATTGCTAAAAAACACATGGATGTTGGGGCTGTTTTTCCAAACTCTTGTCTTTGTTTACTAAATAAATTGCTTGATGTTTAAATTTAGACTATATACTCTTTATTTTTAACCAAAATTGTATTTTAAAAAGACAATTAAATTCCTACAGTGGTCCACTGTATGCTTCAACTCTATAATGATAATTTGGATTACTTCGAGCCTTTCAAATCATTAATAAACAATTGGTAACACATACCACCTAAATCTCCTGAAAAGACAGACTCAGAGCTTTATCAAAAGTATGTGGTGAGCAAGACGCTATATATAAGTAGAAATCTGTCTTTCCATTCCTGCAATTTTCTGAAGTCCTAAAGTTCTTTGGATGGCAGGAGCAAGACAGCACTCCCTTTCTATTGAATGGATGCATTTCTCACCAGATTAAAATGGAAGCCTTCACATTCTTCAAAATCACATTCCTGCCTTCAAAATCGTATCTTATGTAACAGCTGAATGCACTAGGGATGCTTCCCTTTCTGTCCCTTTCTGCAGAATTCATTTCCAACAGTGCTTTAGAGTTCAGTGGTTTGACATTTGTTACCTTCCTTGAGTCTCTGAGCAGTCTTGGGAGTTGTATATTCCCAAAGAGATTTCTTCAGCATCTCCCCCCGTTAAATAACCAAGTGGATTCCACAAGAGGGCCTTTGGGTGTTCTGCTCTGCTTCAGGGTGATAGACTCATTTTTGTGAATGTTCCACCTAAAAATCAGGTAAAACACGCCTCCTCCCTTAGTATGATTACTGGTTTACTTAATCATTTTAGTATTTTATTCATTCTTATTTTATGTGTATGAGTGTATTGCCTGCATGTTTATCAGTGTGCTTGTGCTGTACAATACCCACAGAGGTCAGAAGAGGGCATCAAATCCCTGAAACTAGGATTATGGACAGTTGTTAGCTGCCATGTTAGTGCTGGGAATCAAACCCGGGTCCTCTGCAAGAGCAGCCAGTGCTCTTTACCACTGAGCCATCTGTCCAGCCCCTATTTTAAACCTTTGATTAATTCACAAAAAAAAAGATTGTGAAACAAAGAAGGAATAGAATTTTAGGATAGAAGAAAAATGGTAAGAATACACAGTAATGATGACAGGAGAGTAAGTCTGGCAGAGGACATTCTACAGTGATGTTCACAGACTTTGGAGAACTAACTGCCATCTTCTCTCCACATCAGGACAACCACAGCAGCATCAAGTAGTCAGTTTGAAGTTGGCCATGGTGAGAGTATTTACACCACAGAAAATGACACAAATCAGGACTTTCTTTTTCTCTCTGATCATCCACTTACAGACTAACACTGCTTTGACTAACCTTGGGTTAAAGATGACTAGTTCTATGCTTGATTGTATAAATTTAAAATAACTGAGTCAGTTAAGTTAAACTAACACCTATAAGTTAAAATAACTAAGATACAGATTTCACCTATTTCTTCCCTGTAGGTCTTCAAACACCTAAGTAAGATTGTTTTGAAACCATCTCAGTTCTTGAACTGAGGAAGGAAAGGTATCTTCATGTGTCTTGTGTCTTCTTTATGCAAACATTTGGTCAAGCAGTGTGACAGAGTAGATTATGTCATTTGTGCTCCATAGAGGATCCCTGCTTTGCCATTCCTTTTTCTCTTTTCAAAAAATTTTATTTATTATTCTTTTTTTATGTGTACAAGTGTATTGCCCTCATGTGTGTAAGTGCACCCATGTTGAGCAGTGCCTGCGGAGGTCAGAAGAGGGCATCCGATCCCCTGGAACTGGAGCTACAGGTGGCTGTTAGCTGCCATGTGGGTGCTGGGAATCAAACCTGGGTCCTCTACAAGAGCAGCCAGTGCTCTTAACTCTGAGCCATCTCTCCAGACCCCCTGCTTTACATATCCAACTATGTATTCTGAACAAATTCCTTAATTCTTTATCCAGAGAACAAGGATAGCAATAAGATAGTATTAAGCCCTAGCATTGCTATAAAGTTTAAACTAAGATTGACAAATTCCTTAGTGTGTTCTCTAGCACACAGTAAGGGCCCAGCACAGACTACAGTTATGGCAAGGCTTCTTCATGAGATGAGGGAGGGTGTACCTTCAAGTTTACAGCCTAGGGGAAAATTGTTCTAATTCCTATTTTACATAACTGACATTCAGTTGCATTTAACAACGTAATTACCCAATATTTTACCCTTTTACAGTTCATCTTAAAAGTGGTGTGTGTGTGTGTGTGTGTGTGTACACACATGCATGTCCATACATGAACTGGACATTGTATCCAGGGCCTTTATGTACAGTAAGTACACAGTTATCTATTAATCTATACCCCAGCCAAGAAATGCTTCAAAATCCAAGTTCTAACAAGTGATAAACCTATAGGTTATACTGGTAGAATTTAGTGAAACATAATACTTCTTTTAAAAAAATGTCATTTTTCCATATTTTCATTGCCTTGAATATTCTTGTAGTTTTCCCTAAGCCTTTGTTTATTTAGTTTTGTTTAGCCTAAAGGCACAGAATAAGAACTTTGCTTTCTGTAAATGGCAGCAACATTTCTAAAGCTTTTTTCTTCATAAAAATATGTAGTGCTGTTTCTGAAAAGATTGCATTCTCTTGTGAGTTTGCTGTTTTGTTCTTTTATTATTAGAAATACATGCTTCACACAGTGTAACCTTATTGAAACCTTTTTGTCTTTTGGAGATGTTTTAGCAAACTGTTCTTCAACTTTGGAATATTTCAAAATTATTAATTCAACCAGACAGTTCCTAATGTCCAGGCCATTCCCCGACATAACTTAGATTCCTTGGGTATATATACATACATTAATGATACTGAAACAGATTACCACTGTTTGGACAAAGTAAAAAGCACAAATGAATCTATTATCTAATAGGAATAATATATCAAATGTCATAGTTGAAATACATGAAAAGCTTAGGGGACAAATAGAAATATGAACATAATATGTTTAATTCTACTTGACAAATATAAATTTTACATGACACAGATCAAGGATATAAGTACATAATATAAACTTTTAGTATGTAGCTCAGTATATACTCATCCCTGTTGCTGTAAGATGTGAAAGCAGCTTAAGTCTATGGAATAAGCAGGAGGCGTGAGGGTGAAAATTCTAGAAAATAGTAACACCTTCACTCTTAAGTAGGCCTTCACCTGACCCTAGTGTGGCTGATGTATTTCGCTTATGTCCGAAGGGGAACTGATTAATTAGTGCACATCTCGGGAAGCTGGTCTTGAGATGACATGTCTTTCCTTCTCCACATCTCGGGAAGCTGGTCTTGAGGCGACATGTCTTTCCTTCCCCCACATGTACTTTCTAGTCTGTCCTTCCCATTTCTGCCTTCAGAAGACCTGATATACAGCCCTAGTCACAGGTGTGATGTAGATATTGCTGCATACCCAAGATGGCATACCCCTGTGACACCTGCTAAAAGCTCTGAATCACAAGTGTTCTCTGACCACTCCACACCTCCATTTGAAGCAGAACGTATTTCTTTGTCAGGAGAATGTGACAGAGGTACCGGGTGTCCTGCTGCTATTGGAAAATTATATAGACGTTCTTAGGAAATGGAATAGTAGGAAAATAGATTCAGCAGAACAGGCAAGTGGAGCCTCGCAGAGAGTCAGTTGGGATAAGTCTGATTTGTCCTAAAGAAAAACCAAGTCTGAATAAGAAGGAACTTTTTAAGAAAAGGGAGAATTAGTACGAGACATGATAGGCCACCACTGTCTTGTGGCTGGTTTCATGTCGGAGAAGAGAAAAGGAAAAGTCAAAGGCCAATGACAAACTGAAAGGAGATATTTTGTGTGCTTTGCAATCTTAAACCTAGAAGACATAGATTCCAGAGTGAGCTTTGTGTAAAGGAAAATACTCAGATGACTCAGTTTCTCCAAGGGTTCTGTGACTTTCATCATTCTTCGGTAGACTCAATCATGATCTTGTCCCTAGAAAGGAGGATGCGGATTATTTCCTGATAGCAAGCAGGTGCTTTTTCTGTCTTGTCTTGTTTTCTCACCTTATCAACTCTTCAGCTCTACCTCTGTCCAGCATTTCAGTCCAGTTCTGATTCCATGGAGGTTTAGTCCAGGTGTTACAGACTCAGGGCACAGTCCCACAGGACTGATCCCATTTCAGAGGCCAGCCACAAACAGGGTGCCCCAGCTATCCACACTTCCCAGCTAACTACACATTTTGAGCTTTCTTGACCCTCCTTCAGTCTGTGATTCATGACAATAACTCATAAGACATGAGAAGTCATTTTGTTTACTGTGGCATATTTCTGTTGTTACAAAAGATTCAAGGTGTGGATGTCCCAAGGAGAGAAACGCATAAATTGAGATACTAAGGAGAGGCGCTCAGTGGATTTGCTATGTCCTCCTGAGAGGCAACACCTTCACTCAACCCCATTGTTTAGAAGGCTGTTTTTATTATACTGTGTGTGTGTGTGTGTGTGTGTGTGTGTGTGTGGTCAGAGGACAACTTCAGGTTTCAGTCCTCATCTTCGACCTTGTTTGAGACAGGGACCCTTGTTCTCTGCCAAGCTGGCTGACCTGCATGCTTCTGAGAATTCTACTTCTCTACTTCTTATCTCCCCACAGCAGCACTGAGATTATGGGTGCTACCATGTCTGGCTTTGCATGGGCTTTGGGGATTCAAACTCCGGTCCTCACACTCTCATGGCAAGCACTTTACCCACAGAGCCCAACTCCCTAGTCCAAGAGTTTGTATGGAGATTTCATTACATAGACATGAAGAATTAAATTATGGCCATTGATGACTGAACTCAGCCAGGAACTTCTCTCCCAGGGAGAGGGAGAGGGGTACCAATGTTTCCAAAGCCTTAATCACATGGTTGGCATCTCTGACTGCTAGCTCCCCCTCATGAAGCTGGGCAGTGTCTCACCAAGATACAACTCATTAGCATAAGCTCAAGTGGAGTTGAAAGGGTTTCTTATAAAGAAAAAGATGGTCCTGTCACTCAGGAAATTCCAAGAGTTTTCAGAGCTCTGGGCCAGGAACTAGAGACAAAGACAAATTATGCTTTTTATTATGCACAGATTCAAACTGTGTATTCCTTCCCAGAAGTTCAGTCACAGTCCCCAGGGCACTGGCTCTTCTTCAGAGATTAAATTAGATTTTGGGTATGATTGAAAAGCAATGTTTCTTATCTTTTCCAGGAGGTATGAAGAAATCAGTACCCTACAGTGTGTTTCAAAACTATGAACAAAGGAAAGTATTGTCAATATAGTTTCATGTGCTTAAAATGCAAAGATTATCCATCAGGCATGTTTTCCCATACTTGATAGTACCTCCTGTGTCATGAATACCCATATAGTTAACACACAAGTTTTGCTCTTGATTAAATTTGGGCATACAAATGTCACTTGCCTGCTTAAAAAATATTTTTATTGATTCTTTGAGAATTTTATACAATACATTTTGATCATATTCAGGCCCCCTCCCCCATCCCACCTTCGCCCATCGACCCACTCCCCTCATTGAAATTCATGTCTTCTATTACAATTTTTTTTCTTTTTAAGGGCCCATCAAGTCTGGTTTGTGTTCCCACAATGCTCTTGGGTATGGGTCCATACCTTGGAATTTGGTCAACCTACCCAGGCATCACACGCTTAAAAGAACATTGAAAATCCCTCTTCTAGCAGCTAACAATTGCCAATAGGTCCTCAGTTAGGTGGGCTTCTTGCCTACCTCCCCCATGCATGCTAGTTTTATTCTAGCTTGGGCTTGCACAGGTCTTAGGCATGTTGTCACAAGTACTATGAGTTCACATGTGCAACCATCCCGTGGTGCCCACACAGTGTGGTTTTCTTGTATTCATCTACCACCTCTGACTCTTATGATCTCTATATTAAATGATCTTTTCTCCCTCTTTTTCCTCTCAATTCGGTTTATTCTGAAGAGTTTTGGATATTATTTCTATACTGGCAGCTAAAATAATGGGTACACTGTGGTAGAGCTTTCCTTGGACTTCTGTACCTTCTGGTGGCCCCGTAGATGAACGTCACTGGCAGAGGGCACAACCACAAGGGCTCAGGTAACATATACTTATGATCTCTTTTTTTCTGTCTTTTTGAAGCAGGGTCTCCCTGCAGCCCCAGCTGTCCTGGAACTCACTATGTCCTTGAACTCACAGAGATCCACCTGCCTCTGCCTCCCCAGGGCTAGGACTATAGGCATGCGTCACCACGCGCGGCTAGGATCTCTTTTTTAAATATAGATCAACTCTTCATGCAGTGGAGTAAATAATGTCTCTGCCTCAAACACATCCTCATCCTAACTGGGAGAAACTTCTCATTTGTTAGGTAGCAAAGGGGAATTAGGTTACAATGGAATTAAGACTGTTAAACTACACCTAAATTGGAATTATCCTGGATTACCTGGGTGGGGTCCGGGAAATCTCAAACTCCTTAAAGCAGAAGAGCAGGGCTGGGTGAGACAGACTGGCCTGATATGAGGATCCAGACCACCACTGATGGCCTTGGAGACAAGAGGAAGAAGATCAAGGCATGTAAGAGTTCAGAAACTACAAGGGTTAACAGGAACCATCCCCTGGAGTCTCTAGTAAGGATATTAGTTCTGTTGACGTTTATTTTAATCCATGAGACTCATGTTGGGATCCAATTTACAGACCAAGATAACAAATCTATCTTGTCTCTAGACATGAACTTTGCGGCATATTTTTACAGCAACAACAGAAAGCTAGTACTATCCAGTGTGGTGTTTCCACTGACAGTTCTCCAGCAAACTTTTCTCATTTCTGGACAGCAGAAGGTTCCAGACTCAGAGTAAGCAAAGAAGGAACCCACGTTAGTTTTCAAGTCGCCTTCTCCCTCTCATTTTATGCGCCAGCAAAGCTTATACAAGGGAGTGATGATCGGTAAGGAAAATGGGAAAGTCTGTTCCATGGGACAAGTGTGTGTAGAGACAATTAAAAATACCACTGCTGTTTTTGATGTTAATTCTTAGAAATTCCTTCAGTAGGAAGGAAATTGTGCCCTGGCGTCATGTAAGAAGGCCTTACAATCTGTAGAAACTTGTCGAATTCTTCTTGTAATTTAGCTTCCAGGGGGCCAAGTATTTTCTTTTTGTTACTAGGTCTTGGAGTGGAGAAAATTTGGGTACCTATATACAAATAAATCTTTGGTTAAAAGTTATCCAGAATATTTATCTACTTTCTCTTTAATACTTGGTTTTGAGTCATGACTGCTTCTAAGGATGTAGCATTATTTAACCATTCAAAAAAATATCAGCATCACAGAGAAGCCAGTACTCTTAACCACCGAGCCATCTCTCCAACTCTGTAAATTATTAATTGATTATAGCACCGTATTTATGCTTTGTTGCTTAGTACCAGAGGGTCATATTATGGATGATGAAGTCATAGTTAAGAAAGCTAAGTTATATGTACTTAAGATCTTTTAGTTCATTTTGTTTCATTCTGATTTAAGACAGGGATCCATGCAGCTCAAGCTGGCCTAGTCTGAGCCATATGAGTCCCTGTCTCAAAACAAATGATGATCCTACATCATTATGTAGAAGAGGCTACCCTTGAATTCCTGATCCTCTTGCCTCCACCGCCCAAGTTCTGAGATTGCAGGCATGTGCCACCACACCTGGCTTTAGTATCCTTTTAAAAATCTAGATGGAAATATCCATGGGATAAGCACAATAGTACTCCTGCCAAAAGATATCTTTGTCCCAATCTCTAGACCCTCTGAATACACTACACGGCAACAGAAAATCAAGGATCCAGTGGAGATAAGACTGAACTTGAAGTCAGTCAGTCAGTCACCAAAAGGAAACTAAGAGAAACTATGCAAAAATAGGTAATAAATAGTGCTTCCAGCTTCTGGTCCAGTGCTGCCTCATCCTAACATGCACAAGTCACGTTCTCTGAAAGCGAGGGAGATAAATGTAAGCAAAATCAGAATCCATTAAGTTTAACCATATTGAAAAATAAAGACAATGTTTCCTTTAGATATCACAAGACAAAGACCTCAGAATTTCCCTTAAAGAGGAAAACCATTTTCTATTGTAATCATTTTATGATTATCTCTCATTCTGAAGTACATATTTTATATCATTCAAAGAAGAATATTCTTCCATTATTGATTAGAACTTTGATTTGCTTACTAGGGAAGAGTTTATCCTAAAAGTACGAGCGGACCTGGACCATAAAGTCACCCCTTTCCTTGGGGGTTTCATCTCTTTTTCTTTGGACCCTGTGAAATTGTTCCTAGGAGCTGAGTGACAGTGACCTCCTTATTAAAAGAGCCTGGGGAGGCTTTTCTGACTTACTCTAAAACATGGGTCAGTCACAACGTTCCAAGACACTGTTTCCAAATCATTCAACAATCTTGAGCATCCATTCATGTGTGGGGCTATCAAGACTTGATGTAGTACACGGCATGGTAGCCCAAGATGGTAGGCCAGGCTCCGTTCAGAGTGACAAACATGTCCAACCTGTAGCCTAACACAAAATCAGAAGCTTCTTATTTAAAACATCATGAGAAGGGGCTGAAGAGATGCCTCAGCAGTTAAGAGCACTGGCTGCTCTTGCAGAGGACCTGGGATCGATTTCCAGCACCCACATGGCACTAACAACTGTCCCTAATTCCAGTTCCAGAGGATCTGACACCCTCTTCTGACCTCTCCGGCCACTACACAACACGGGTGCACTTTATGCAGGCAATATACTCATACACATAAATTTTTTTAAAAATAAAATATTTTTTAAAAATCATGAGGCTGGATGTGCCAGTGCAGGCCTGTAATCCTATCAGCTTGGGAAGCCAGAGCAGAAGGAAAACCAGCCTGAAAACACCAGGCTGTCTGTGTGATTGTGTGATCATATGTGATTGTGGTCCTGCCTCATAAAAAGAAAAAAAAAAGCTTGAGATTTTTTTTTCCCCATTGCTATGTCAAATGTTTCTTGCTTCCAATCTGGGTCTAATAATGTTGTCTGTACATTCACGGAGGAATACATTTCACAGAAAGTGTTCAGTGTTAATTATGAAGTCCAAAGTTCAGTAAGAGTATTTGGAAAAAATCACTGCTCTTCCCATGAATAATGATAAACACTTTGGACAGTGGTTGACAGATTTTAAAAGCATAGTGTTAGAATTTAAAGTCTATTTGAAAGGTGTGGCTTCCTATGTGTCTCTGTTAATGTGTTGTTCTCCCTTGGTAGCCAGCTCAACCAGGCTCATCATGAAAGACTCATTCTCCTGAGATGCTCCCCAGGATCAGTCTGTAACACTTAACATCTTTGAATGGAGCACATGGTTTCAGTTCCATAAACTCTAAGCCATAAAGCCACCCATCATGAAGGGTAAAGGATGGGAAAGGATCAGGAGAGAAGTCAAAGATTCTTTCTACTGAGTCTCCAAAGCTGCGTTATCAGAGTTTGCAATAGATTGAAGAGAAGGGGGGGGTGGAATTGGGAGAGACAAGAGAATGAGCCTGTGAACATGCACAGCCAGACCTAGGGTGAAAGGACCTAATTGCCAGAAGAAGAACAGGGGTCTTCAAGCTTCCTTGCATAGTCATAGCTATCACATTGGGACAAAATTCCTGTGAAGTCTAACTTGAAGGATCTTACAGGGCCAGAAGCCCTAAATGTCCAGTGGTGTCACTGATGATGAGGCCTCTGACCCTGGCATGAGGTCCACCCTCAATGCCCAACCGACATACTTCTCCGTGTAGAACTTGAAAAATGAGCCAGAACTTAAAGACAGGTTTGCATTTGACAGTTAAATGATGTTGTTTTTTCCATTATATAGTCTAATTAAATAGACATCATCACTGTGAAGGCTAATTCAGTGAAAAGTGGGTTTATCAATATTTCAATCTGTTAGCACAGTAAGAGAGTATCTGACCTTCCTGATCTCTGACACAATTTTAAAGGCTGGTCCCAAGAGATGGCCAAGATATTTATATAATGCAAGGATTGGTTTATTATTATTCCATAATTACCAAAGTTTTTCTTGGAAATGACTTGAGTTGTCAAGTTTCCAAACCAATCAGAACACAGTTTTATACCTGGAAGGTGATTTTAAAAGACCAGGTCATAAATACTAAGTTAACCAAATGTTAATCTTATAACCTTGAAAAAGTCCGAATTGTTAGAAGGCTTTTCAAAAAGTGCATTTCCCATCTATGTCCTTCTCCAAGTCTCATTCCTTTTCCATATTTGGCCCTCACCAAATGTCTGTGATACTCCTGGGTTCATTGGTATGAACTTCGCACCCCTGGAGTGAAGAATTGTTTCACTCCCACTTGCAGATCTGTTTACATCCTTTTCACCTGGCCTCCTATGATCCGTTAAGTCTACATCCCTAATTCCTGAAAAGGAACCAGCACAGCTTTGAACCATGTTGCTTTCCACTCTTACATGGTCTTTCTGACAATTTGATTAGAAACTACAAAGAACTACTTTCAACGAAAGCTTCTTACAGTGAACACAAACATTTGTGATGCAGGCATGCAGTACTTAACCTGCCCTCACAGCTTTAGGGAGGAATAGATTGGGGGGAAGAATTAATCATGGACAAAATTCCACCTGTGGGCCTTCTTATATCAAAGTGGCTTAAATGTCCAGGGACTTCCCCAGAGTCAAGTCTTTTACACACCTCACCTTCTAAAGTCTCCTAAGAAAGCCAATTGATATTTATTTCCTGTCACAGCAGCATTAAGTCTGTATTAAAACCATCATCACAAATAATCCAAAACAGCAGATGTTCATTCATAAATCAGAGTCATTAGAGTCTGACTCTAATGATTAAAGTTAAAAGTAAGCATATGGTGATATGCAAAAAGGTTAACATTTGAATAATGATTTGGTACTTCCTGGATATTTCCAACCGGTGTATTCTTTATACAACTCTCCGAATATGAATGTTTCCACTCTGGGTGTTATTAGCAAAAAGCAGTTATATCTGATCCATAATACAAATCAAATGAGGTTTATTAAAAATGAACTTTGGGGAGAGGGATTTGAGACTGGGTCTCCCTGAAGCCCTAGCTAGCCTGGAACTCAGATATGTAGACCAGATCGGTCTCGATCTCACAGTGGTCCCTCTGCTTCTGCCTCCCAAAACTTTTATGCCTAAAACTTTACATTCTCAAATGGATGTAGACTACAACCATGAGGAAGAACTGTGCCATGCTGTGCTGTGCTGTTAACCTGTGCTGTTCAGTGGGAACACAACATAGGACTGACCACGACCCTGCTAAGGAGTTTCAATATTACAAAAGTTTTTCCTCATTTGACACTTCAGAAGTTAATTTCTCATACTCTTTGGGCCAAAGCAGATGTTGTGTTAAAGGCATAAATAAGGGGGTGTTTTATGGGCCAGTGGTAGAATTCAGTTTCTGTCTCATGATTTTACTGCTGTGAAGAACTCACTAGACTGGAGAGAAAATGTGCACTGGTTTCCTAGAGGATGAAATTTAAGTTTCTGATGTAGATAATTTTAGATGCTTTGATTTCATGATAGAAATTCCTAAACTATTTGTGGGATAAAGTCAATGGTAAGACCATGCTGAATTAGCAGAAAATACAGATAAAATGCCTTTCTATTTCAGAACATGATGGTGTTTTAATTGTTTTAGCATTTGGCATGTCTAACGTATACAATCCTTGACATTCGTGTAATAACAAAAGAAAGTTGCTTTAGATTGTTCTTTCATTTCCCAGTGGCCTCTCTCCTCTCTGCTGTCTCTCCCACCCCCACCCCAGCCTGGTCTTTCTCCATCCCTTTACCCTTCTATCCTTCTTTTCTACACAGCATTAGGAATGCACGTAAAAATACCTCCTTTCTGTATAGATGGGCCAAGGGTGCTGTTACCTCGCTATGATGTACAGACCACCATCGTCGTGACAACGATGAAACAATGGTTTACATATTACACAAGCAATTTAACTGTTTTCTAAACATATTGCCAAGACAGTGGGAGTTGGCAGTCCACACTGTGTTTTAGGTTTTTGAGAGTTGGATTAGAAGTGACTGTTGATTGTGAACCATTTTATTTGTCTTCTATGAACTACAAGCAACCTAGTAACCCGGGAAAGAATTCCTCTCAGCACTTAAACTTGTCTTCCTGGCTTCTCAAGATTACATGCACAAATCACTTGACTAAAGTGGTGTAAGACTCTTGTGCATAGATAACCACACAAGACAATTGTGTTGTTCTAACCTTTAAAGAGTTGCACACAGTGAAATGTTTTATAACCTTTTTTGTGCGGTAGGGTTAGGAAGCAGAGAAAAGAGGTTGGCAAAGATTATCCAGAAGAAAGAAAGAGACTCTTTCGGGGTTCCAGTTGAAACACAATAAAGAACATAATTAACTTCACAATTCTTTGTGTTTTTCATTTGACTGCAGGGAGGAGATGAAAGGGGACTGCTAAGCCTTGCATTCCATCCCAATTACAAGAAAAATGGAAAGCTGTATGTGTCTTATACCACCAACCAAGAGCGGTGGGCCATCGGGCCTCATGACCACATTCTTAGGGTCGTGGAATACACAGTATCCAGGTATATCACTCACTACCATGCGCCGGAGCATGCAAGTTCTGCAATCTTGTTTTGTCTCCATCTCCTCATCAACTTTTTGTTTAGAAATTGTAAATAAGCAGTCATAAGGTGGCAGTAAATAATTAAAGCAGAATCCTGACATGGCTTAAAACCCCCATGTGTGAGTGTTTTAAGAAAAATTGAACAAAATACTGGCTCTGCTGCTTTTCCTCAATTACTTCCCACTTCAATGCTATTTCTGAAATGATAGAGAATCATGTAATTTTTCAGTGATTCTGATTAGCTCCATTTCAAGTATGGCTCCTTTTTCATGTATCAGATGTCTGTTTTTCTGTACACTTTCTCCTTTCTATTGATTTACCTTGTACCTGAACAGTCATGGTGTTGTCCCTCCCATCGTGCAGAAAAAATCCACATCAAGTTGATTTGAGAACAGCCAGGGTGTTTCTGGAAGTCGCAGAGCTCCACAGAAAGCATCTTGGAGGACAGCTGTTCTTTGGTCCTGATGGTTTTCTATACATCATCCTTGGGGATGGGATGATCACCCTGGACGATATGGAGGAGATGGATGGTTTAAGGTAACAGACTGATCACCAACACGTGCCTCTTGATGCTGATGTGTTTTCAGTACCAGGACACGGGATCTGACCAGTGATTAGAAACCCTATTTGATGATTGAAACATTTAACTGTTGTTGTCGTCAGTATACACATTACTGTAGTAATGTGCGGGTGTTCTATGCTGAGGGGATGCTTTGCTTTGTGTTAGGAGTTGCTGCTGGGTGGCACTGCATTTGGGGACTGTCTCTACCACACACAGCTCTGAGTACAGAGCGTTTCCTCCTCTGGACCACAGCTGCTGGACAGCAGCCCCCCGTATGCTTCTCCACCCTCTGCATAATGAACTGACATCTTGGGGGACATAAAATGCACAGACTGGCAAAAATTAAAGAGGACAGATCTTTTTAAAAAGCAGCCAAGCAAGCATGCTACCAGTACCACAGCCCTTGGTCACCTTTAAGCCATTCTTTATCCTATCTGGACCCAAACTGCCCCTGGTTTCATTCATGGAATTTGGAATTTCAATAATTTTGACCCAAATGGGGGGATAATTCTCCTTAGAGCAACGTGACCTTATTTAGTGCAGGTGAGACATACAGTGTCAGCATGAAGCACTGATTCCTCTCCAACTTCTCAGTGATTTCACAGGCTCAGTACTGCGGCTGGACGTGGACACAGATGTGTGCAATGTGCCTTATTCTATACCACAGAGCAACCCCCACTTCAACAGCACCAACCAGCCCCCAGAAGTGTTTGCCCATGGGCTCCATGATCCAGGCAGGTGAGAGCATCAGCCTATTTTCTCCATGCTTTCAAACAACGACAGGGTTTGGGATCTTGGAGGAGAAATGAGATGTCCAATCACCAAACAAGAAACTTACAGCTCTAAGGTCATGCCAGACCATTAACTAAGTGAGTGGTTAGCCTCTTCATCACATGAATGAAACAGGCTGAGAGGACGGATTAGCCCAGGAAAAGCACAAGTTCATCGAGAAAACTGGGGGAATTACTATGACATAAAAATTGTTGGAATAACGTAATGACTAAGACTTAATTTTGAGAAACAAGAAACCTTTGGATTACCTTCTTTAAACGCCTCTAAATTTTCCTTTCTTTGTTGAATTAGTCTGTTTTCTGCTGCTATGGCAGGATGCCATATATGGGGCAATTTATAAGCAATAGAAGTTTATGTGGCTCACAGTTCTGGATGCTGATCAGTCCAAGGCCATAGTACTAGCACCTGCTTAGCATCTGGTGAGAGCTTTCTCAGGTCCGCATCCCAGGGTAGAAGGTAAGAGTGAAAGAGAGGGAGGGAGGGAAAGAAAGAAGCTCCCGGACTCAGAAACTCACATTCTGCAGAGAACTGGCAGGGCTCATAGGATAATTAACCCTCTCTCACAGCAACAGCATTGGTAAGAGTAGAGTTCTCAGGGCATAATTAACCCTTAAAGGGCCCACCTTACCATATGGGCTGCAGTGGGGAATCTGGTTTCCATCATATGACGTTTGCAGGACACATCAAACAATAGCCAATATATTAAATGAGAGCAATGATAACTATGTTGTAAGGGTGCTGTCATTATTACATGAAACATCCATAGAGAAAACACAGAGAATGGGGCTTCACACCACTCACACCTGGGTGGTTTCCACGGCCACAGTTTCACTTAGCACAGGATGATGTAGCATTAATTTGCAAGGAATTGGAATAAACGTTAACTTCTTTTAGGCTTGAAAAAATTAGAAATACTAAAGGAATTCATGTTTGCTGTTTGCTGGCTGTGCTATAATGAATTATAAAGAAAACTAAAAAGTTCTTAGAACAGGAGCTTACAGGCATACTTTAAAAACTCTATGAACTAGGCCATAGAAATTCTGTGATGAAAACCCCATCCAGCCTGTGGTCTGTTATGCAGACTAAGGGGTATGAGGCACATTCATTCATTTACTAGCTTAGTTATTATTGCTATTTAATGTTTATTGAGTGTTCACTATGTGCAAGGTGGATATTTCTCAAACTTTTTATTTTTATAATCCCTCTTGCCCTTCATCTCCCCTCCATCAAAGCCCAAGTCCACAGTTCATTTCCTTTTTGGCATCTCCACAGATCTTAAAATCCGTACAACAGGGAATACTTAAGGTGGTTCAGGATGTGGAGGAAACTGTCACATTCCATCCCTATAGCTCAGAATGCACAGAGACCACAAAGTAGGACTTTGAAGTGGAACAGCCTGAGTCACCACAATCCCACCAGAGAGTTCTTGCAACCTTCCTGGGGGTCTGAGCCTCAGAGCAAAAACACAGGATGAGGTGCTTTCCAGACCATACGTGTGGCAAGATGCCTGTGCCAGGGAGCCCTACCTCCTCTGGTGGTAGAGATCCAAAGGAAAAATCCATGTTTGTATTCTGCCTCCCTCCAAGAGAATCTTAAGCAGAAGATTTAATAAAAAGAAAAGAAATGAGAATCATTTTTGGTTAAAGAAAAGCTGTTATTAAGCACCTCACCACAGGGTGCTGAACTGGGTATCTTCTTGGTAGTACTCTGATGTGGTTGTTGGCCCTGTCCCCACAACACCTTCTATCATCATTATTATTATTATCATTACTATTTGAGGGAGATGTATGAGCATGTCCAAGTTTGCACATGCAGAGGGAAGAGGAGGGGGGTCAGGTGTCGTCCCCTATTTTTTAAAAAATATTGTACCTATTATTTTTATTATATGTGTATGAGTGTATTGCCTGCATGTAGGTAGGTGCACCCATGTCATGCAATGCCCATGAAGGTCAGAAGAGGGCGTCAGAACCCCTGGAACTGGAGTTAAGGACAGTTATTAGCTGCCATGTGGGTGCTGGGAACTGAACCCAGGTCCTCTGCAAGAGCAGCTGGTACTCTTAACTGCTGAGCCATCTCTCCAGCACAGCCTCTGTTTTTTGAGATAGGGCCTCTCTCACTGAACCTGAAGCTTAATATTTTTGCTAGGCTGTCTAGCCAGCAAGCTCTGTCATGCTCAGTCTTCCCCTCTCCCCTCTCCCGACCTAGCACTGGGGTTACAGACTTGTGTAGGCGTGCCTGGATTTTATGTGGAAAATGGGGATTTGAACTTACTCACTGACTCCCTAAGTTATCTCCCTAACCCAGCATCCTTTTTTTTAATAGCATTTTTTTAAAGACTGATTACAGGTTCCCAATAAATGTGATTAGGAAGCACAAATGCTTCAGGTGCAGACCCAGTCTCACATTCGCATCATTCCCAATAGAATGGTTCATTCTATGAACAATTGATGAGCAGCATTGGCACATTATAGTCACCCAGAGTCCATATTGACATTAGAGTCCACTCTTGGGGATGTGCATTCTGTGTGTTGTGTTTAGACAAATGGATGGTGACAGGTATCTGCCATCATTGCATCATTCTGATTAGTTTCACTATCTGGCTCCTTTTTCACAAAAGAAACTGAAGGTCAGAGGGTCAAGTAGCTCTCAGTGAATGGTATTCAGCAGGAACATGGCTCGTAGCCCCCAGCAACTCCACCTTGGGGAGAGCATTCACATTAGCTGTTTCTTGTTTGAAACAAGTCAAACTTCTTTGTGTCATAGATTTTCCATCTTCAAAAGAAAGGTAATATAGGCAAATCCGCTCACCCCATGTGCATTGAAGCTCCACCTTAAGTCCCAGCATGCGTGTCCTGATCCCTGCCAGACACGTGAATCACTGAGTAAGAGAGAACAGTGGTGGTCCTGTCACTGCAGAACAGCACCCCATCTTCTGGTCTGCTGTTCTGTTTCCTGATCATGAATGGAATTCTTTGGAGCCTGCAACTGTTTTGTTTTATTGTAATAATTGCTACATAATTCATATCTCTTAAGCCCCTACTCTCGATTTTTTAATGTTTTCATTTATTTAATAGCCCAGTGGTTCCATTTGTAAATAGTTAATGTATGTTGTTGGCCTAAACAGCAATGGAATGTTTTTGCCTCCAAGGGAAATTTGATAATGGGTGGACTGGGGCTGAGAGCAGGGTAATCTTATTGTCATCTAATGTGTCAAGGCCAAGGACATTGGTAAATATCCTGTAATTCTCAGGACAGTACAGTCCTCACTCCGCCAGACAGAGATAACTTGACCCAAAATGTCAACAAGCCTGGTTTTGTTTTGTTTTGTTTTGTTACCTTTCTGAGAACTTTAGACAGCATGTTATATAACTTCATTCTCCCCGTAATCTCAATCCCTTATTGGCTTAAAGATTTAATGAGTATTGAGCCCCCTTAGATCTCCAGCTTCACACCAGGTAATGATCAAGACACTGGAAGTGATCCTGACCTTCATGGAGTTCAGTAGTGGTTAGAACCACAGAGATACTCTGGCCTCCAGATTAGGTATGAGGGACATGAAGACAGAGTCAATGTTTAAAAGACCTCCATGCATGCATTGGCCACCTTTATTTTAGTCCCCAAACTAGAATGCATCTTTTCTTTTCCCGAAGCATCCTGAACTTTAGAATGTAATCATTAGCTCAGTGGGTCAAGGCACTTGTCACCAACCTGACAATCTGAGTTCAATCCTAGTGACACACATGGTGAAAGAAAGGAACCGACTCCTACAAGTCATTCTCTGACCAACACACACACACACACACACACACACACACACACACACACAC
>NW_008350949.1:1617308-1621808 GCF_000622305.1 Nannospalax galili
AATATATATATATATATAAAATCTAAAAAATAATATATTCATACCATGTAAGAAATACAATACTAGTAGTAAAGCTAATATTATATTGTATTATAGCTGTGACTTGATTGTGACACTGATTCACATTTCTAAACTTTTTCAATGTGTTAAGCCTGAGATCATCCTTACCAATAGGCTAACAAAGATTTTAAGACAGTGTGAATATTCATTAACAGGAAAACAAGAGAAAGTAAGAAATACACTCCAGAGGTCATGACGCTGCAGAAGAGCAAACAAGCACATCAGGGTGTCTCCTTCAGTGGTTTCAAGAACCCAAGCTGACCTGCTGCTGGGAGCCTCACTAGCCCACAAAGGCTCCTCCCTGGGTCAGGAATCTTCAGTGGAACTACAAAGGTACCTGGTAGGAATTAATGCGTATCTGCTTCTGTTTTGCAGATGTGTGGTGGATCGACATCCCACTGATATGAACATCAATTTAACAATACTTTGTTCAGACTCCAATGGGAAAAACAGATCATCAGCCAGAATCCTACAAATAATAAAGGGGAAAGATTATGGTAAGTCAAGCCTAATTTGCTGGTTTTCTTCTAGTTGGACATTCATTTTAGTATGAATTTAATGGATGAGAAAAGGATTTGTACATAATGAGTATTTGAGAAAGCACTGGCCTGGCAGAGGTGAGAGAGTTAACTGCTTAGGCATTAAAGGTTCAGGGACTCTTAAGACGCCCGAGGGTTCTGTCTGGTTAATTACCTTTCTCATGGATTAAATGGCTCTCTACAGGTCCAAATAATTTAGTGGTTTCAAAAGTCAGCAATTTATATACTTTACTCATCTGAAACTCAAGATGAGTAACTTTTATTTGCTTACTATTATATGGGGGAACTTGTCTATCTTACAACAGAGAAATAAGTCTTAAGGTTAAGAAATTACTGGATATTCAACATGCAAGTCTCCACAATTAGGAAAATGATGTGTTTCTAATAGTAATTTTTAAATGGGTTTATTTTAGAGAAAACAAAGTAAGCAATTGACTTGTAAAAACAAGTCATGGGAATGAAATATTTAAGCATTAGTTTTAATAACATGATTACTGGAGTTATTTAGAGAGAACATAAAAATATGAAGTTGGAGAACGAAGTCCAAATCACTTGGTATTTTTCAGTGTTTTGGTATATATTCCTTTTGAAGGGTGTAATATATTAAACATTATTATGATTTAGGGAACACAGTAGATTGAGATTATTAAATTGATTGCTCTTATGTTTGCTCATGCAATAGAGGTATTTATTTAACAGTAGGAATGAAGCCACTGTGTTAGTTCATGTGGTATTCAGTTATTTTTTTTTTCAGGTATTTCTCTGTGTGTGTGTGTGTGCGCGCGCCTTATAAAAGCCAAACCAAAGAATAATGTGGTTTGAAAAAATACCTAATGAGCCACTAACTAGTTGAATGGACTTTTGGATCTATCTGGAGATTAAACTAAATTCTACAATCACATTCACCGAAGTTCAGACAAAACCAGTTAGGGTATTAATAGCTTTACATTTATGTATTTTAAAACAAATCCAAAGTGCTAACCTCATGGCACATCCTATCATGAGCAACTGTAAACTTTACTAAACTACTCTAGGCAATAGAGTTCATCATCAGCTATGTCACAGAGGGGAATAGAGGTGCAGAAAGGTTAATGATCATCCAAAACGGGGTGGTAAAGGGGGGATCTGAACTGGAGCAGCCTGACTCCAGTGTTCTTGACCTTAGTCACTCAAATATGCCTTTGCTCAGGGGGCTGGGTATTTAAAACTTGTCTTTTCATATTTTTATCATATCATAGTCACTGTAGGCAGAGGGGAAGAACAGGCTGTTTCCACAAGCGCTCTGGCATAAAGTACCGCCTGCTAATGGTGACTTATTTCACGTCAAATGCATGCAAAGTAGTCCTCAGATGAATTTGCCACTAGCTTGGGAGCATTGCCATTGCAATTAACGAACATATATTCAAGTTTGGAACAGCGTGCATGCAAGAATTGAGATACATGACTGAACACATATAATTCAAAAGGAGTGACTGGAGCAGACTTTGCTAACCACGCAGCTCTATAAACAAAACTATTAAAATGTTTTAAGTGAAGATATTGCTAGGCTAAGTGACAGTGCTTTTAATAATACAATAAATGGAGATTTAAAGACCTTTTATGTACTATGTTTTTATTTTCATTAAAGTGTGAACTTTAAAAAAATTTTTTAAACACTTTATGATTTGACAGAGGTCTGGTTTGATTTACCAAATATAAACAAAACCATTTTTACAAAAAGTTTAAGTGTTCAAAAATTAGCTACTTAAAAAGTATTTTGATTCTAAAGTAAATACCAATAATCTCAAAATATTCAGATTCTAATTTTACTGGAATCCTAGTATGTCCCGACAGTTCCAACATCAGCAAGCTCACGAAAGTCATTCTCATCTCATCAAGCTCACATTTGGATGCTATTTCAAGAATTCTCATGAGCGTCATCAGAATTTCTAACAAGGATTCATGCCCTGCATTGCAAAACACAATTCAGAATCAAACTATCATAATGCTCATTACTTGGTCTATATCACTTTCACTTGCTGAAAATATGTTTCATTTGATATAATGCTATGCTTATATTTCCCTAGAAAGTGAGCCATCGCTTTTAGAATTCAAGCCGTTCAGCAACGGCCCTTTGGTTGGTGGGTTCATTTACCGAGGCTGTCAGTCTGAAAGACTGTATGGAAGCTACGTGTTTGGAGACCGTAACGGGTATGTTCCTTGACACCACAATTACATAGGCCAAATGACATCTCCGTCAGTCGGCACCCTAACACAAAATTTATTCAAGTGGCTATCTCCCTCTTGAGTCAGATCTTGGACACACATAAATGTTATTACCTCTCTGTGCTCCAACATTTCTGGAAGTTTCATTGGAAAACTTCCAAGGAGATGCTTTTCAGAAGACTTGGTCAAGTCCAGGAAATTGTTTTTTATTAATTATTTTTATTTTATGTGTATACGTGTATTGCCTGCATGTAGGTAAGTGCACCCATGTCGTGCGATGCCCGTGGAGGTCAGAAGAGGCTGTCAGATGCCCTGGGACTGGAGTTATAGACAGTTGTTAGCTGCCATGTGGGTGCTGGGATCATTTTTAAGGGCAGAGAAGTCTTTCATGGAGTTCCATGTTATTTATATTTCCCCCTTTACAACTTAACTAAAAATTTTATTTGCATGAGTTGTAAAAACTATTTTAAAAATTACCCTGTATGCAAGACATGGTGGCACATGTCTTTAACCCAGCACTCACTAGGCAGAGCAGGTGGATTTTTGTGAGATTGAGGCCAGCCTTGTCTACATAGTGAGTTACAGGCCAGCTAGGGCTACAGGGAGAGCCTGTCTCAAAAAAGAAAAACTAAAAAAATAAGTATCCTGGAAAAGTAGAAATTTTGTTTCTTCCAAACTTTCAAGACTTTGAACAACACGACGTAATTTGTCTGCCTAAGAAAAGATACTACAAAATACAAAATAAAATTATAGCTTGAATGTTTGAGGTCTTGTGGTGGATAATTATAAGAAACTGATGAAACTCATGTTAAGAATCTTGTTCCCCAAGTTGCTGGCATTTAGACACGTGGGAGAACTGATATGTTTGGTGGCTGCATGGGACAGGAAACTGTACTGGACCAATGCTCTTCCCAGACCCTGCCTGATCAGCAGCGCAGCCAGGAGTTGAGTCCTGGCTGAGAAGTATCCTCCTTGGATAAAGAGGAGGCTTTCTTGTGCTTACACGCTTTCAATGCCCCCTGCACGCAGCATATTAAGTGCATTTTCTTCCCCTGGGAATGTCACAGCGCTGCCGTACATGATGGGGTAGATTTTCTTTCTCTGGCGAAGCTACGCCTTTGGTATGACGTTTATTACAATTTTTATTTTAAAACATTTTATAGTGGTGTTTAAGCAAAAAATGTGTTTTCATTGTAGGTTTATGGCGTGTTTTCTTGTAGGAATTTCTTAACGCTCCAGCAAAGTCCGGTGACGAAACAATGGCAAGAAAAACCCCTCTGTCTGGGTACCAGTGGCTCCTGTCGGGGCTACTTTTCAGGTCACATTTTGGGATTTGGAGAAGATGAGTTAGGTAACGTATAAATTGCCTTCATTAAGTTCTGGTTTCACTCCCTAGCTCAAAAAAACTCTGTTCTGCTCTAAAGAACAATCATCTCATCTTCCGTTTGTTGGAAATGGGTCCACAGCAAAGGTAACTTCCTATAGACAATAAAGATGGTCCAGTTATGTGTTCCTAGCCCAGTAGCCTTTCCTCAAGGGTCTTTATACATTATTTACATTTTAGATATATAGAAGTAACAAAGTAGAGAGGAAATATTTGAGACAGAAATAAAGAAAAATATTATGTCCCAAAGAGAGGACTTTTTAATGCCTATTGATGTTTTGGGTATGTAATCATGGTAATCATTCCCTCTTT
>NW_008350949.1:1621867-1679490 GCF_000622305.1 Nannospalax galili
TTTCATATCTAAAAACTGTTCCACTTCCGTATCTCTTGAAATAAATTTTAAAATGGTAGAATCTGAAATCCACTTTCTTTTTTTGTTCATCTTTTTATTTATTTATTTATTTATTTATTGTGTACATTGAGGAATAAAATGTGCCCATGGTAATCTGAGTGGTAAATCTTACTGACAATCTACAGAGTAAGATTTTGACATGTTTCTCAAAGTATATGGAGCTCAATGAGCAAAAAAGTTGACACTGGAATGTAATTAATCAGAAATGCTGAAATTGTGCTACTATTTTAAATTACAGAATTCGATGTAGCTTTTGTGATGCGTAAATGGACTATATTGTAACAAACCATGGGCATTAGGAATCTTCAGTCTCAGAGATGAATTTTAAGGTGTTAGAAAAAAATATATGTTTTTCGCATAAATCTGAATGTTCTCTCTATAAAAAGCAGCCCAGGTTTATTTTCTTTTCACATTAAGTAGGGAATCCACCAGAAATAGTTCCATGCCATTCACTTAGATTGATGAGGGACCCAGATAAGGCTCCCCAAATACATAGGACACATTTGACAGGTAGAGATACAATGATTTAAAGAAGAGAGTCATCTGCTCTTGCTCCAGAGTGAAAGTGTTTTATATTTCATTTTTCTTTGACATTCTTATGCACCACTCAAAGGAATTAGAAAAACACCCCTTTCTTACTCATATCCTCTATAATATAATTTAAATGTCATTAGCAGACTTTGATTTTGAAAATAGCTAAGCTCCTGGGGTGCCTCAATGGTTGGGTGCTTGGCTAGAATACATGAGGCTCTGAGTTTGATCCTCATTGTCGCAAGAAGAGGGAGAAGTGGGGGAAGAAAGGAGAGAATGAAGGGAGAAAAGAAAGGAAAAAAGGAAGGGACAGGGACAGGCAAAGAGGGAGGGAGGGAGGGAGGGAGGGAGGGGAGAAACATCCAGGAGGCTTAACCCAGAAATTTTTGCTTGACCTAACTTTAAAAAAAATATTTGTTTGTTATTTTTATTTTATGTGTGTAGTGTATTACACCCATGTCATGCAGTGCCTGCAGAGGTCAGACAAGAACGTCATATTCCCCTGGAACTGGAATCATGGACAGTTGTTAGCTGCCATGTGGGTTCTGGGAACCAAACCCCATATCTTCTGCAAGAGCAGCCAGTAGTCTTAACCCCTGGCTTGACCTAGCTTATACCACCCAATTCTTTTGAAAGAATCACTGGGGCAAGAATATTGAGAATAAACACAGAGCAGAAGCAGAAACTGGGAGCTCAGGGAAAAGGCTGTTGGCCATGATCCAAGAGAGGGTCAGAAGAGACGGGGAGCTTGGGAGGAGGCTATTGGACTTGATCCAGGTGAGGCGTAGTATTGTCCTGCACAGGAGTAAGGAGGGGACGGAGAAGTAGTAAATGGAATCTAGACGGACTGCAAAGGTGACCTTGTGAGGTGCTAACTTTAGGCAGACGATCTTCCTGGGGGTGGATGGAAATCCATAGTATCTGCTTGCCAGTGGCATCATGCTGTGAATTCGTTTCTTGTTATTTCTTTTCAACAGGTGAAGTTTACATTTTATCCAGCAGTAAGAGTATGACTCAGACTCACAATGGAAAACTCTACAAGATCATAGATCCGAAAAGGTAAGATTTCTTTTACCCCTTGAGCCAACCTAATACTCTTCAAGTGGTTTTACTTCATTCAGAGGCGCTGTAGAAGAGACAATCTGCAATGAGCTGAGGTGATCGCTCGCACCCTTCCCTTGTGCCGCTTGACCTTGCAGGACTTAAAAAGTTTATTCATGTCATTCTCCAGAGCAGGGTTGGATTTGTGGAACCACAGTTCTCAGTTAAAGGTCAGGTGAGGACCCCAATGTGTGAGGCAGTGGCTGCATTCAGTTCTAGTGTTGGAAAAGCAATTAAAAAAAAAAAACTTTATTTTTGAGAAAACAAGAAAGGTGCTAATAGATCCCACTCAGTATGATTCTTGCTAGTTAAGCAAGATAAGATATTTTAACAGTTCAACATCCGAGCCTCATTTCAAAGCCATCTGGAAGCTCACAGCACTCACAAAGACTGCGTGGCCAAGCAAACGAACACTGAGGGAGTGTTTTATTATTTGTCTCAGCAAAAGGAAGAGTTGAAGGTTTTTATCTTTTAGAGAATATATTTTGGTTTCATGTATTTTTTCTGTTGCCACTCCGTCCCCGTCCACCTATCTCAGCACTGGCTGGGCTGGAGAGATGGCTCATGGCTTAAGAGCACTGGTTGCTCTGGCAGAGGATCTGGGTTCAATTCCCAGCACCCACATGGTGGCTAACAACTGTCCACAACTCCGGTTCCAGGAGAATTCAGCACCCTCTCCTGACCTCCATGGGCAGTACACAACAGGGATGCACTTACATACATGCAGGCAATACACTCGTACACATAAAAATGAGATTTTTTTAAGAATATATTTTGATGACTGAATGGATAAAATGTTTGCTGAGCAAGCATGAGGAACAGAGTTCAGATCCTTAGAGCCCACGTAAATGCCCAGAAGGCATGGTGCCTTATACCCCAATACCTGGGAGGCAGAGACAGGGTCTATCAGTTACCTTTTACTGCTCTACTAAAATACCATGACCAAATGACTTATAGAAGAAACAGCTTATTTTAGCTTGTGGTTCCAGAGGGAGAGTTCATGATGGTGAGGGAGGCATGACAGCAGCTGGAGCAGGAAGCTGAGAGATCACGCCTCCATCCGCACACAGGAAGCAGAGAGCAAACTGGAAGAGGGTAGAGGCCATAAATTGTCAAATCCTGCCCCTAGTGACATGCTTCCTCCAGCAAGACTGTACTTCTAAAGGCTGCATAACCTGCCCAAATAGTGCCACCAACCGGGCACCATGAGACTATGGGGGACATGTCTCATTCAAACCCTGTCATGAGATCCTGAGGGCAAACTGCCCAGCTAGATTAACCAAATAGTTCCCAACTCAGCAAGAGACCCTGCGTTGGCAAACAACATGAAAAGCAATCAAGGAAAACATGCAGTGTCGGCCTCTGGCCTCACACACATGGACAGATATGCACATGCGAACACACACATGTGCCCACACATGCAAGCATGTACACACACATGCATGCATACACACATGTATGCATGTGCCCACACATGTGGGCATGCATGCACACAGCACACACATAACACACACAAAAAAAGTGTATTTTTTCTGTTGCCACTCCGTCCCCGTCCACCTATCTCAGCACTGGCTTCCGTCATCCTGAAGCATCATTCATCAGTTGTGACAGTCCAGTATGAGATCTGAACTATCAGAAGCTGCTAAAATTACATGCCATCATATGGATGTTAATCATATGACTAGAAGCAACTAACCAAAACATAATCCAGCCATCCTCTGGACTGGCCAGGTGTCACTGAACAATAGCACTTGGTACTCTTTACCCACGAACACCAGGCAGGAAACCTTTAAATTCCTTCTACATTAACTTCTTTGAATTTGAAATCTCTTTCAAAAGAATAAATTCTAGTGATCTGAAAAGTTAACCAAGGCACTGATGTAGTTCAATTTTCAATGTGCTGTTTGTAAGTTGTCGATTATATGTTTTCCTGAACTGGGGACGTTTTACAGACCAGACAACATTTTCTTTCCTAAGAAAAGTACAGCTTGGCATTGGCCACCACACACTGAAAGGACAATGGATGTGAAGTGATCTCTGGGCAGTGTCACCTGCCACACTTAGAGCATCCCCTCCCTATGGAAGGACGCTTCCTCCTTCACAGCAAGAGAAGTGTTTGTCGCCCTGCAATGAGGTTTTCCTGTTAGTGTGAATCCGGCATTCTCCTCGAGAAAAGGGACGACATGAAAGAAAATACGACAGACTCTTAGGGGACTTGAAATTGGCACCTTTATGAAGCAAACCAAACTGATGTTAACTAACTCTTAATATGGAACATTCTAATGACCCCGTCATGAGAGGTTGGGGTTTCACCCAGATCTCAGACAATTAGGTTCAAACATCGTCAGTGTTGCTCCATTATGTTGTCAGGGTTGATAAGCTCTTTTGAGCTTCCCTGTAGTATTGTAATGAATTCTCTCTCCTCGCAACAGCAAAAAAAAAAAAAATCTTTCTGTCTTGATCTGGGTTGTTTAGTCTGTTGGTGAGCAGAGGTGAATTTTACACCTTCAATTCATTATTAGTGTCTAATTACCAAGGTTGCAGTAAGTGACCTTGGCTTTGTGATCCTAGGGCCCCTTCTCATAGGGTGGTCTCTGAGTGACATACCTGAAGGCCTGACTTCTCATTATGGGGCCTGTTTCTGGTGAGTCATGTCATGTGTGGGGCCAGGGTTAAGATCTGTGTTTGCTTTTCAGGGGGTGGGAGAAGTAAGGACGTCCCAACTACACCGTTCTTTCTCCTGCACAAGCACAGGCATACATTTCAAAATTAAATTGACTATAAGAAAACCAATGTTTTCATAAGCATTTGTTGTGAGCCTTGTGCTGTTTCCATTTGCATGCCAGCATTTATTATTATAGTGTTTTCCCCTAGAGGAGCTGAAGTTCTATGTAGGCAGACACTTCAGTGTATGAACAGGATTATTTTGAAAACACAAGTTAATTGCTAGCACAGGAGTGACTGCTCAAGATGTCAGCCAGAGCAGAACGGCTTTTCTAAAACTTTGGAGGCTGAATTAAAAGAAATAACCTCATCAAATAAAATACACATATATATCTATTATAGGTATATATGGATATTTCTTGTTATGTCAAAATCTAACTCAAACCAAACACTTCACTCTGTTCTTATAGAGAAACCCCTAGAATTGTTAGAGTAATATTTTCAGAATAACTTTCAAATGTCAATTGAGTTATGCCCTGGAAGAGAAAAATAATAAATTATAATTTGTTACATTTCTATACAAGGCATCATAGAAGTTATATTCTTACCATAGTATTTACGTTTTCTGTTTTCCTTTATACATACACACATGCATATGCACTCACATGTTTGTACACACACACACACACACACACAACACACATATATACACAATGAATTTAGAAATCAAATGTAATGTCTCTTAAGTAATTCTGGCAAAAAACCATGAGGTTCCCGTGTTCCCACTTCGATCTGTAAGGATAATTTGGTCTAAGACTATATATTGTATAACTATTCACATAAGTTTAAAGTTATTTACTGTGGAGCAACCTCCTCAGAAAAAGGGAATGAGAGAGACTGTTAGGAAAATCAAGGGTCATTAACTTTTTAAATTAATTTTTAACTTAGTGTATAAAATAATGTGGTTTCTTATGACATTTTATACATATGTATCATTGTATTTTGCTCATATTTACCCCCCTCCATTACCCTCCTTTGTCCCTCTTCTCCTCTCCCACTGGTCATTATTTTTTTTAACTTTAAAAAAAAAACTTTATTGAGAATTTCATACATGCATATAAGGTGTTTTGATCAAATCCACGCCCACTCTCTCCCTTCCAACACCTCCCATATTTCCCCATCACTTTATAATGAAACTTCCAACATAGTCCGATTATACGTTATTTAGGGAAAAACCCTGTCTGGGAAGGCCATACAGGAATAAATTTGCCTTATATCAAAACTCTGAACAAACTTCAGGGACATCTTCAGGGATGGAAAAGTTGCCTCCCATGTTAGAATGGAGTTAAAATCAAGTCAACAGCAGTCACGCAGTTGACTTAGCCAACTTTGGATTCCAAAATTCTCTGGTACTTTGGTACTCGTATTCAGTAAGTCCTGGTCTGCCCCCAGAGGTGCCATCGTCCCAGATGGCAGGTGTAGGTACACTGAGCAGTGAGTCTCCTTTCACTCAGTGATGCCTTCTAAAGTTAGTTGGAAAGGAGGACGCAGTCTGTCCTAGTGGCCCACTTTCGGGTCTTGTTTCTTTGTCGTCCTGGTGTTGGGCGGCACGTTATTTTCATATGCTGTTCCCCTTGAACCATCAGAAATTCATACTTGATTGTTCTCTCCTGCCTTGTTTTCTCTGGACTCTGAGGGGAGTTTGATATTATATTTAAAGCATATTATATCCTCTAACTTTGTTGGAACTCATTTCTTACATTCCAGAATTATGTTCAAGTGATTTCTCAACTTTTGAGCTTCTTTTACTTCCCAAAATTAAGACACAAATATACAGAGACCTTGAAGAGCTCTCAATACCTACTGTGAGGTAGTCAAATCATTGCTTCTATTCTTGCTTTTTACTAAATCTTTCAGAATTAATCAAATGTTTAAGGGGGAGTGAGATGGCTCAGCATGTAAAGGCACACATATGCAACCAAGCCTGGCAATCTGAATTCGATCCCCAGGACCCAAATAAAGGTGGAAGAAGAGAACTGACTCCATGAAGCTGTCCCCTGACCTCCACACATGGGCCATGACACATATTCACCTACCCATCACACACACACACACACACACACACACACACACACACACACACACACATACATGTTCTTTTTTTTTTAAGATTTAGGATCAAATATTCCTGGAAAGGGGTAGAAATTGAAAAGTTCTGACACAGTTGTTGTGACTTCCAAGCTTTCTCTCCATAGAGCACAATTTTTTTTTTCCCTGTCAGTAATGATAGAAGACACTTTAATTTTGTTTCAGATGAACTCTAACCAAATGCCTTTGTTTGGGCTCTGACATGTTCCCAGGGCTAATGCTCCAGGACTTTGTAAAGCAGAGCTATTCCTCATGATGTTGATTTACTTCCTGTGAACCCAGTCTTCCTAGATTTCTGCTTGTTGCTTATGTATCCCTCACCCAACCAAGTCACAGTCCATTCCGTTAAGAGGTCTATAAATTAACAATGCAAATTCCAAGCTCTAAGGCTATTCTTCAGAAAGGCTATGTCCCCAACTTCTGAGAGTAACTTCAAAACCCACCCTCCCGCCACCTCCCCAGCTCCACAAGATGCCACTTACTGCCCTTTGTTTAGTTTTTTCTTAATAATTCGTCTTAGTTCTTATTATGCAGGATGGTAAAGAGTAGTATTTCTTTTTAATCACTTCATAAGGGAAAACCAGTCCTGTTTATCCTTCACATGTGTCTCAGAGCCTGCGGGCAGCTCTGTCCTCCTGAAGAAAGTCATACATAATAGAGCAGCTTTCGCCCAATGAGCCAGTCGAGAGCCCCAATTCATCAGTCAAAGTTTTATGCAAGTGGCCCCCCTCAGTTGATAAATTCCCACAGTGCCTGTTGACCCAGCTGCCAAGTCTTCTTGTAGCAGGTGGTGTTTTCACGGCCACCCTGACAGTAATACAAACTGTTTAGCGGCTCGATTGACCTTCTAGCTATTAACAGGGATGCAGGCTCCGCAAGGGACTAGCTTTCAAACAGGCAGAATTTCTTAACACTAGAGGTCATGAGCAAGTATATGCCTTATAAAAATCCATTCAGCATGGTGTGTTTGAACTCTAAAAGACAGGCAAGCATTTTCCACATTTTGCTATTACTATTATTATTATTATTCATATCCAATAACAAAAAAAAGTAAGTACACTTATCTGCCTGCTCTTGTTTCATAGACTACATTTCATATGTGGTTTTTAAGAAGTCTTTTTAAACTGACAAATCTTTCCTAAACTGCTACAGAACATCTGAAAGTTTAAAGATGTTTCATAAAAGAATTAGGCAAGATCAAGGTCAAACCTATAGTAAATGGATGGTCATATGTACATAATACATTGTAATGCTTTTGATAGAACTAGAATTTCACTCATACTTTAGCAAGATTTGCGTATGTGTCTATGCTTGTATTACAGGCATACTTAAATACACTCAGGTAATTCCTGTAGTATTACACAGAGCCATTACCAACGTAAAAATAAATAGGAAATATCAACTAAGCTATGAAAAATGAATATGACCATATTACTTGAAAAAGAGTTTTGTCCCTTATTTTTTAAAATAATCATGCCTGGGGCTGGAGAGATGGCTCAGCGGTTAAGAACACTGGCTATTCTTGCAGAAGACCCAGGTTCGAATCCCAGCACCAACATGGCAGCTAACAACTGTCCGTAACTCCAGTTCCAGGGGATCTGACAGCCTCTTCTGACCTCCACAGGCATTACATGACACAGGTGCACTTACCTACATGCAGGCAATACACACATACACATAAAATAAAAATAATAAATAAAATTTAAAAATTAAAAAATCATGCCTTTATTCAAAATGTTAATGGATTTATGTTTACAAAATGTTAAGCTAAGTCTTTTTCTTTCCCCCTTGAAGCTCTTCAGTGATTTCCTGTGGCCATCACAATGACTCTAAATTGTGTTTCCTCAGGATTTGTTTAGGTATAATTAATTGGCCAACCAGTGTTGTAGATATTTACAGTGTATAGCCCTTCCTCCCACACACACAACTTTTTCCTTGGGGAATTTGTTCCAAGACTCTCATTGGAGCCTGAAACTGCATATATGCATACTTTTTTCCCTAACATATACGTGTGATTATAAATTAAACACAGAGAGATTAACAGCAACAACTAATAGTAAAGTAGAAAAGATACAGCAAAGTACTCTAAGTTATTTTAAAGCATATTAATTGTTCATTTCTGGAATTTTCCATTTAATATTTTTGTGCCACTTAATCTTAGGTAACAAAAAGCTGTAAGAGTAAGGGAACATCATGTTTAGTAATCATGTATGATCTTAAGATGATTAAGTCAAGCCAATTAACATATCTGCTCACATACTCATTATTTTACAGTGAGAACATATATAAGTAATTTTATGTGTATTTCCTTGTTCCTAGCAATATGACATATGACCACAGCATTTAAAGGAATTTCCCATTTTATTCTAATTATAGTCTTTCTTAATCTATCAATTTTGAATGTTGGACTATTATCCCTTATAGTAACTATATAGGCTACCATGAAAACTTGATTACCACCTACAAATGGTATGTGTTTAAAGATATATAAAATGATGAATATAATGAAAAATATGTCCTTAAAAATAAGATTCATTTCTTAAGAGTCTAGAACTCTTAAAGGCATTTTTTTTTAATTCCCATGTCTACCCCTCCCCCACCAGCTCCCTCTGGCTCAGTGCTAGAAATCTGATGGTATTAAATCTCCTGGGGCTCAGTGGTTAAGAGCACTGAACACTCTTGCAGAGGACCCAGGTTCAATTCCCAGCACCCACATGGCAGCTAACCATCTATAACACCATTTTCAAGGGATCTGATTCCCCCTTCTGGTGTCTGTGGGTAGTGTACACACAAGTGCACTTACATACATACAGGCAAAACACTCATACACATAAAAATAAATAAACAAATGTTTTTTTTAATTTCCTGAATATCTTACATTTTTATTGTAAAGCAATATGTCGTCCGATACTGCCTGAGTGATGAGATAAAGATTAAGAACCCACACTGGGTTTCCCACCCCTGTGGAGGACTCTGGTCTGGTATGGCCGTCCGGTTTGTATTTGCTCCTAGCTCAGAGTTCCACATCCATTCCACTTTAGTTCAGTGTGTTTCTCGTCGTTCCCAAGGCAGCTTTCAGCCACTGTCGAGCTGCTACTTGGGTTTTCAAAACTCTACAAGGTACCAACCAACTTTCTGTCTTGTGAGTGTTTCAGTCACAACGTTGCACGAACCTGAGGGGTCAGTTCCAAGCGGGTATTTCCCTTGTCTTGGTCATCATGAGATACTGTATAAAATACATCGGTGGCTTAACTGACAGAGATTTAACATAGCGCCAGAGGTTGGGAAATCCAAGATTGTGTCCCAGTGTGGTGAGGAAGGCTCTCTTCCCCTCCCACACACGGCTGCCATTTCAACATCCCCACACGGTGGGTGGGGAAAGGGAGTGGGAGGTCTCTAAACTTTTCCTAAGGATACCTACCCTGTCATGAAGCCTCTAGCCTCATGATGTCATCTAAGCCTGATCACCTCCCAAAGGCCCCACACCTACCACACTGGAGATTAGGCACTTGATGTACAAATTTGGGAGGATACAACCTTGTAAGCCATAACAAGTCTGTTACTATGAATATGCAATTTCACAGAATACAAGATTTTCGGGCATATATAGTTTGAATTAAGTTAAAAATGTCTTTTTGAATACTCCCCACTAACAATTATAATTATCGGTTTCAGCTAGGTGGTTGCAACAGCTAAGGTAATTTGATGAGCTGGGCCTTGTCTTTGTATGTAAAAGCAAATGATATTATCATTCAGTTTTCTTAACTACGTCACTGAGGTTAAGAAATCTTTTCATGTCCTGATTTTCCCATGGAAATAGATAAGTTGATTTAAGCTGATAAAGTTGAATTAAGAGAGCCACATGCCATTTAGTTATTTGTGGGTTGGAGTGGTGACTGACCATCACATCAATCGTGCCTGGAATGTGGAGCTCTTGCTACTTTTTTCTTAAAGTAAGAGGGCCAGGTAAGTGGGAAGAACGCTGGGGTAGGAAAGAGTCTCCGAATCTGTGGTTTGCTGTATAAAGCTTTCTAGTCCTTCCTGCACTTCCTAATCTCTTAAATTTGAGAAAATTGAAGCTAGACCTGAGTCATGAGGATAAAGACAAACATAAAAGCTCCTGACAAAAATCTAAGTAGCTTTATAATTTGCTTTTATGATGGCTTCATTTTTAACCACAGTACAAAATTAAGCAGTTATTTGTGAAAATTCTGAGACTCTTATTAGCCCAAGGTAGCCAAATCGCTGGCTCTGCTCACCAAGTCCCTCCTGCCTCTTCCTCCTTTGAGCTCTGCGCCAATACCATTCAAACTGCCCTTGTGTTAAAGCTACTCAGCCCTCTTAGCAAGCAGATGAGCCCAACTTGTGAGAGAGAGAAGCTTTAGACCCCAGAAATCATCAAAATGAAGGTAATGTTGGTCAGAGTAGACAACCTGACCAAGCCCCATTTTGTTAAGCATGTTTCAGAACTGAAATTTCTAGACACAGTTCAGAAATAACAAAGAACATTGGCTTTGAACACCCTAAATCATAATTCTAGAAAGCACAGTACAAAGAATTGTAATTGGATAATATATAAAAATATAGTTATACTTAAATTTAAATCAACCCTCTCACCCCCCATCCAATGTGAGGATTACTTAGGAAGTATCAATTGAAGAATGAAAGATTCAGAACTCAAAAAGCATTTAATATCTTCTTATGCTTCAAACAGAAAAACACTGTTAGGAAAAAGCATTTCACTAGCTACACTGATGCAGAATTCCAGTGAGATGGGTATTTATTTCACTCTCACACAGGAAGAGATTCTATTTTTCTGTCCTACCTGGAATACAATTGTGCTCCACATGGGTAAGATTCCCCACAACCAAACTAAATGTATAAAATGTCGAGTTCAGCTTCAAAATCTGCTACACAGTGTATGTGTGTAGTCCTATAACATTGCCAGTCCATCAGACTTTGGAATACTATTGCTCATGAGTTCACTGAGACATAAATGTTGAGAGTCTAGAAAAAAATACAGCGAACAAATTATAAGGAAGAAAAAAATCAATCCCTGGACTGACCTGGGAAAAAAGGCGCTAAAATTAACCCTTTACAAGATAGCACAGGAACTAATTTACCAAGGATCATTTCTCCGCCCTGACTTACACAGGTGGAAAACAATAGACTCAATCCCTCAGGAGAAGTTTCCCACTCTTCCACTCCTTTGGGGGTAAAAGTGTTGGGTACTGACCACAAAAGTCATGAGTGTGGATCTCTGCAGCACACGGCTCGCAGCAGAACAGCTGCTATGATGTTGGAAGGAGGCTGCCTCCTGTACAGAGGACGGGTTCTGCCCAATTGCAAGAGTCTGACACTTTCTGTAGTTAGAAGTCGTAAGCACACCACGGACTGGCCACATGAGTTTCTCCTGTCTGGGAAAAGGCTTTAATTGAGAACAGTGCTTCTTGAACCTGAATATGCATGTGACTCACCTGGGACTTGGGACAGATTTGAATTCATCAGGTCTGGCCTTACCCACAATCCTGCTAGTTGTGGTTCCTCTGGGACTAGACTGCAAGTAATGAGGATTTAAACTTGCTGGTTTCTCCTGTTGTGAGAATGTGAAATGATGGTGGAGAAATAGTTTCGTAAATGTGACAGTTGTTAGGAGACAGTTTTCCATGAGTTCCAAAGTGACTATGTGTAAAGGAGCAAGAGGTTGCTAAGAGAGGCTGTAGAAGCATCCCGTCTTCCAAAACCCCAATGAGTCAGCCTCTTATAACCTCGATACCTTGTTTTACAATAAAATGAACTTGAACACGTCACAAAAATTTAAGAAAGATCAGTTTTTGTGACATAGAAAAGAGACAGATATCCTCAGTGCTCCCATGGAAGGGCAGGATTCATCCCAATGCTTCTATACAAAGTGACAGAGGACTTCTCATTTATTGAGTTACTTGTTCATTTATTCAATCAAGTTTCATTAAATTAAAACCACCCAGAATCCCACTACCCAGGGACATCCACTGCCGGCCTTTCCTATTTACAGAAAGTCAATTCAGGTGGTGGGTGTTATAAATTACCCATGCTTCCCACTGTCCCCCTTCATTTTGAAGAAGTATCCAAACCTTTACACCACTACAAAAAGTCAGCCAAAGTAGGCTTCTAAGAAAATGCCTTAACTTTCTGAAAATAATGCTTTATATATTAAAGAATGTTGGGCAATTTTCTCCACTAGCCCCTCAGTGTTTCATTATTTGTCATGTGAGGAGATTAGGAAATATGTTTTTCTGATTTAAATTAAGTTTAAGGGCTGTGGGGTTAGCTGTCAACACATAGACTCAATATATTCTTTATTGCAAGCTCAAACATCCTGTTGGCCAAGTTTTCTATTTTGAAAGTTACTGCTGATTCTGTTCTGTAGAACTCAGGGACCAAACACTTAAAATGTGATTGTTTAAAAGAAGAAAACCATCTGAATGATTCTAATTAGTTCATTCACTAAACACTCCATTTTTCCAGCCCAATGAAAATAAGAATTGAAACGAATTAAACTACCACAGGTACATACCCTAGATTTTTGCTTAGCTGTCATCTCGGTATATATGGGTAGTATTTATGTGTTCTTAAGATGATCTGTTTCAACATGGCAGTAGTAATAGTTCAGATGTCCTACCTTGACCCTCTCCTCCTCACTCTGCTTAAAGGGATCCTGTTCTTTTCTTACTGGGAGAATGCACCATGGGAACTAACATAGAGGGAATGCCTGCGTTTCCCAAAAATCTTTGTCAGAGGTTTTAAAATATATTGCTAGAAAAATGAATGTAAATGAATTGACTTTAATTCTCATCTGGAGAAGAAAACAGTATCTCTCTTCAGGTCATGGTTACCTTGGCTTCTTACCCTTTGTTTATGTTCTAGAATTATAGCTAAGAGAAAAATGCATCATTTAAAATAAACTTAGTGATACACTAGAATTTGTAAGATTTCATTTAGGCAAGAAAAATACAGGAAGTGTTTTTCGCATTATGATTATGATGAAAGTATAGCAATTTGACTTTGATGATATTATTCCCTACATATTCCATATATTCTTATGATCGCCACTCAATAGCATGGAAGAGGAACACACTTTTAAACATCCACATTCTTATCAACGTCATCTATTTGTTCACTCAATAGGTTTTTATTAAGATCTTCCATGGGATGCATAGTCTTTTGTCTTGATGAAATACAGAGCAAAGAGGACATATTTGGCCTTCTGGAGTTTGAGAATGTTACTACTGTATACATTCCGTTTAATAACAATGACCTTCATGGTTACTGAAAACCTGCTTTTCTGGTGCTCAGAAATGCCATCATCTTCACAAATAATATAAAAATGTTATACAAGACAGAAACAGATCTGACTTTGGGTATTCATCTTCAATCTAGAAGACAGTGCCCTTACTTTGGGAGGGAGTGGACATGGAACATTTTCTCCACCTTACCCCTCCCAGGAAGACTCCCTTGAGTCAGCCAAAGTAGGCTTCTAAGAAAATGTCTTAATTTTCTTGAGGAACACATGGAAAATATTGGTTAACATCTGAATGGAAATGTGCTCGGCCTGTGGAATGCCTTAAGGACCCTTCACATAAGTTGACCATCCCCAGATTTAAATAAGAGGCTTAATAGGTTTAAGGGAGCTTTCTGAATTGCGACATTAGTTGCAAAGCAGTATTTTCAACATAAAGTAGGACTTTTATTGGCAAGAGGAACTAGAGAAATGGCTATATGCTTAGTATTTTGGCTTTTAATCCATGGTTTTGAATCATTGTAGAAATGACCTGCAGTCAAGTCCCTACATTTTATTACTGTTCATAATACCACAGAGACACAGTCTTAATAAAGCTGACTCTCCAAAGCTTAATTCTTTGCATATTTGGGAAATGGCTGTTATTTAGCTGTTGTGATTACCTTCTTTGTTATGGTTCTAAGGACCCCAGCCACTTTGGAAGCAGGCAGCTGACTTCACTAGTGATGTTTGCTTACACTGCTTAGTTGAAAGTCTTCACCACATAGTGGCAGAGACACAGAGACTGTCAGAAGGTATTGGAAAGGACCACTGCATACTTTCCCCCTAAAGATTAGCTTGTAAGCCTTTGAGACTATGATACCAGCTTGATCTTGTTTGAATGACAGCATTAGAAAAACTCAAAAATCATTAAAATCTTTCAAGGCTTCTTGGTTTCCTCTACAAATGATGGCAGTTGTAGAACAATTCAAATCTATGCAGTTTTATGTTGCAAATAAGGTATTTATGCTTGCTATTACTAGCATTCTTTTTCTCCATTTAATAATAAAATAATCTGATTTATAGATGATTCATAAACTCTCCACTCTACTTGTTTTTGTTTTCATGAAAAGTTTAAATTTTGATTCACTAGCGTGAATATTCACCTTCACATACATAGTATGATACCCTTTCAAGGACAATGAATCTGAAAACAGCATCTCAAAAGAAATCTAAAATGAGCTGGCTGTGTTGGCATGCAGCTGCAATTCCAGCAGTTGGGAGGTCAAAACTAGAGGACTGCCAGTGGGAGTCCAACCTGGCCTACAGAGCAAATCTGAGGCTATCCTGAGCTACACGGTGAGCCCCTGCCTGCCCCAAAGGGGAGACAGCGGGAGAAGGGCAGGAAAAAGAAGGGCTCGTACATAGCTTATTGGTAGAGCCTAGTTTGTGAAAGGCCTTGGATTTGATCCCAAGCACCACCAAAAAAGAGAAGACAACAGGACAGGAGAGATTTATACTCAGTCTTGTTAGGCAGCTAGTGTTCATGATGAGTAATGCCATCAGTTCTGGGAAACCGCCAACTGGGCCAATAACTAGAGAAATTCTCACATACTATCCCTAAAAGTTTTTGTAGATATGGGGGTGGAGGGACGCTTCAAATTATGTATTCCTTTTTATTTAAATTACAGTTCTCAGGGATGGCAGGATGGCTCAGAGCACAGAGCACTTTCCAGCAAACAGAGTTCAATCTCCAGAACCCAAGTAAGAGTGAAAGGAGAGCAGGGACTCCACAGGGTTGTCCTATGACCTCCACAAACATAGCACGATACACTCACACCTATACAAACAGATCACACACACACACACACAACACACACACAAATAAAATAAAATTAATTTTAAGAATACTTAAAATTGCAATTGCTGCGGACTGGAGAGTGGTTAAGAGCCCTGGCTGTTCTTGCAGAGGACCTGGGTTCCTAGTTCCCAGCACCCACATAGTGGCTAACAACCATCTGTAGCTCCAGTTCCAGAGGATGTGATGCCCTGTTCTGACCTCCCAGGGCATTGCACAACTCCGGTGCACCTACCTACATGCAGGCAAAACATTCATAAAAATAAAAATAAACTAATAAAAAATAAATTAATAAATAAGCAATGCAGTTGCTAGAAATTCTAGCTTCCACATATAAAATACCCACACACTCAATGATTATTTTTCACTGTGAATTTTTAGGGTGCTCAGCTCTTAGGACAGTTCACATTTGTCTCCTCACTGGCATGTACCTTTCTGTTCTTCCAAAGTTGCGAACTGACTGAGTCACTTGACATGAAAGTGTAAACGGGCATCCCTTGTACGTTGCAGACCTTTAATGCCTGAGGACTGCAAAACTACCATTGCGCCTGCGCAGACCCTGAGCTCCGAGTGCTCCCGGCTCTGTCGGAATGGCTACTACACCCCCACCGGCAAGTGTTGCTGCAACCCAGGCTGGGAGGGCGACTTCTGCAGAACCGGTGAGCATCTCTACTGTGTCCCCCAAACCCGGAAATGGAATAGGCCTTGGACACTTGAGACGTTAGCATCCCTTGTTTCTTCTAGAATCATCTAGCGTGCGAGTGTTTAGCCCTTGACGTTGATATCCGTTTCTGAATTTATGAATGAAATCGTTCCTGTTTTAATGTAAGCCATTCGCTTATGTAAGTTCACATAAGCATAAAGATCTTTCACTGTCTGAACCCTTTCAGAAAGGACAGAGCAGACAGCTCGCCGCGGTCGTCTCCGTGGGACTCCGCGCTGCCTTCGGTGACTGTCTGCCAAGCCCCTCACCGAGGGCTGGCGCTTTCCAGACACCCCATAAACGCCCTCTGGCTTTCCCGCTTGCTTTTTAGCTGTGGCACACTAGAAACAGGGCTTTTCAGCGGGTGTCACTAAATAAAAGGGGAAAATGCAATTATCTAGACGCATATTATGAGACTTTTAAATTCTGCTTGCCAGCCCCCCGTGACCCATCAGTGAGGTGCGCAGCTGCTCAGCGGGAGCAAAGGCCAGTCATTCAGGGTTATTCTAGCCCCTCGTGTGAGATTTCCTCAGTCTTGTGCAATGTTAAGTTCTAACTGGTGTGAGGTAAGAAAGTTGGAGAAATTTAGAAACCTGGAGTTTAAGATACAGTTAAAATACAGGTTCAAAAACAAGCGTTTAGAGATCTGTTACTCAGAAACGGTTTTGAGCTCTGCTGTTTCACACGTTAAAGTACCACCTGCCACTAAAAATCAAAACTCAAAATTAATATTCAATAGTATCCTTAACTCATTCTTTAAATTCTAAAAATGTATTTGTTTCAAGTAAATTACAGCCATAACTTGTTTAATCTACATATTGCCTAACAAAAATATCAGCACTTGAACTGATACAGACAGTGCAGTGTAAGGTTACATTGCTTCAGTCATTTGATCCCGTGCTGTAGCTGCCTAGGAGCTGGCAGACATAGTTAGAACTCAACAGAAATTAAGTCATTATTCAAAACAAGCACACACACTGAATTGGCCCAGTCTGTCTCTTTTTTGTCAGCTGATCGAAAATTAACTATCAATATTCAAATATAACAATATTCATATATTTACTATTCCGTCCCTCCCCTTCCTTTGGTGTCTGACAATAGCTATTCTCTCTGTTTCTTCCAGATAGCATGCACTGTGTTGGATTCCTTCTTCTTTGCCTAACCTCTAGGCCACCTCAAAGAACTCCGTAGCACATACTTGTTGAGCGCTGAGTGGCATCATGCTTAAATTAAGGAAGAACAGACTATTTTGGGTGCTGGGGTGCTACACATATCTTAATAGATATTAATAAAAGAATGTAATCAAATGAAACCAGACATTCTTTGATTAACTTTTTACTTCAGTAAAATATTTTAATCTTTCCAATTAAAATTTCTTTCTTCTGATCAAATTTAAATATTTTCAATACACGAGAGGAAACAAAAGAACGCTATAAAGGTAACATGGGACGTTCTTGACTCAAGCAAGAGTTTTCTTTGTATACCCAGAGGATATGAGCATCTTCCACAAATTTGAAAGGGAAAATACTGTTTTCTTCTTTTTCTTCCTTTTCCAAGGGTCAGCACCAGAACACTTTTGAATAGTGGTTTTGAAAATCCAAAAATGGTCCCAACCCCTCAAAGTATAAGAAAATGTATTCAAAGAATTCAATTGTGTTTATAATGGCCCCACCCCAGACTTATCAAAAAATGACACTTAATGTACATACCAAATTAATGTGCATCTTATTTTAGCAGTAAATCTTTACATTCCCTGCCTCTTTAATGAAGAGATATTGTGCTGTAAAATAGCCCTGAAAGTATTGCTCAAAACACCCTCTGCCAGCCTCTTGCACTCAGCCCTGGAAGGGGCTTCATGCTTAATCAGACAGCAGCATGTTCTGCATGCCCCCAAAAGCAAAGGGAAGCAGGGGCCCTAGGGAGACCAGATGGTTCAGCTTGCATCCAACTCCAATCCCAAACTGACCTTTTTCTTCAGTGTCACATTGGACCCGCTCCAGCCAGTGGTCTCCTCCTCAAGCTGGCCTCACCCTCGGTGAGGCCCTACCCTGGAGGAAAGGGAACATGGAGCTTGTCTGTTGAAATGCAGGCACAGGTTTTGAAAGGATTGGAGTCTGTTAGAGTCAGTTCCGCCAATCATTGAGATAGTTTCTCATGATCTCTGCTTCTCTCCAGCTGTCTCTCATTTTCAGCTGGGTTCTTGCTCCGAAAAGCTGTATGTCCAAAAAGTTTCCTTCTGCCTGTAGTCATCTTTCACATCTCCCTCTTGCTTTTCTTACCTTTCCTTATCCGTCAAATATTTATTGATTTCATACATAGTATCATTTTTGACATAAAGATTGAGACTACGATGCTGTTTTCTTTCTCCCAGCCAAATGTGAGCCAGCCTGTCGTCATGGAGGTGTCTGCATCAGACCGAACAAGTGCCTCTGTAAAAAAGGATATTTTGGTCCTCAGTGTGAACAAGTGGACAGAAGCATCCGCAGAGTGACCAGGGCAGGTATTCTTGACCAAATCATTGACATGACATCATATTTGCTGGATCTCACAAGTTACATTGTATAGTTTCTGGGACTGTTTGAATATTCCATTCCAATGGGCATTTATTTTATCTTGTCATTAAAAGAAAGACTCTCATTTTGCTACACACTGCTGGTGATTTCATTTTCTTTTATTAATTTAAAAGCAATTTGGAGGAATGTGCAGATCCTCACTGTGTATGTTGACAAGGTTGTCCGCATACACAATACGCACCCATACCCACAACCCCTAAACTCTTGGTTGCATAACAGATGGGTTTCTAAAATATACACTTCTTTGTGTGGAGTCGTTTACATAGACGCTCCATTGCAAATTGACCACAGAAGTTTTATGCATCAGAAGGTCTTCTTTACTTCCAAGGAATTTTCTGTCTGTAATTACTAAAGTCAACTTTAATGGGGTGTTGAAATGTTATTGTGCAATCTGGTGGATCTAATAAAGAAGGAAATATTTTTTATATTAAAGGTCTATAATAAGAGAGTCTGTTTCAGAACTCCTTGATGAATTTCTTAATGTAAAATTGTAATCTTCATTTCTATCAATGTATCCAATTACAGAATGTTGCACGCTTACCTTTTAATTTGGAAGAGCAATCTGGTTACTTCAGCTTAATCTCAAGATTGTTTTCAAAGGTTTTATAATTAAATCATAACAGCCTATTTGAAACATCAATATTTCTGAAAGGATTTTGCTTCTGCTGTATATTTTATGTAACAGTAGGCACTGGGTTTGTGTTACATATTTATATTTTTATTTTATTTTTATAATACAGACATCACCTAGATGAAACACCTTTACCCTGTCCTGTAAAATACTAAAGTTACCTTTTTCACCCACTTAATTGGAAAGGAAGGGAATGAGAAAGCAGTTTTAATGTCCTGTGGATCTAATCTGGCAGTGTATCCTTCTGCCAACATGTAATCATTCACGTCGGATGAAAAAGCAAGAAAACAGCCAGCCCTGATAAAATTCCAGCGTCATAACACTGGTAAAGTGCCTTTCACCATAGCAAAACTGTCAGAGTCTATGGGATCAGAATACGGCATGCTAAATCAGCCCTCGCCGGTGAAGAGCTCACTCATGTGTAGCCAATCCTGGCTGGGGATAAGCTGTCACTTGTATAATTTTCTAACATCATCATTCTAGCCAAATCTGACTTTTAATACATATGTTCCTTCAGAACTCCGTGAAAGTACTCTTTGCTTCACGTCTCAATAAATTTTCTATAAATGTTCTTTTCAAATTTTTGAAAGAAATGACATATTCTAACTTCACATTACAAAAGAGTCTGACAGACATTTTTCTTAATGGTTTTCCAGGCCACCTCTCCACATATAGATTTTAACAAATTATATGGCCTTTTGTACTACTGACACCTACATGACAAGCACACACCCTCTACAGTAACATCCTCTCTTCTGGGATCCAAACCGTAGGATCACATCGATTATGCAGTACTGGCTGACTTTCCAACCCTGTTCCTTTATGAATATAAGCCTTAATTAAAAAAAAAATTCCTAGAAGGGATGTCTCCATTGGTTTAAAGTGAGAGACTTGCAATTAAAGCATGGTGCACATTTCTAAGGAAAGTACAATATAGAAAGATTGGTTAAGTCTGCTGTTCTTGTCTTCCATATATGATTACTCGGGTTTCCAGTGACCTCATACCAAATGGAAATTGGTTGAGAAATCTTGGTTCAGTGCTTAGTGAACAATAGCCTGCATTAAAAAGTGCATGCATAATTTTGCACAATTTAGATTGAACTGACAGTCTATTCAAAGAAGTCTCAGGATTCAATGAGCATGGAGACCAGATTGCCCTCTTACCCCAGAAAAGGGTGGTCCCTTCTAATCTCACTACACTTCATTGGCCCAGCAGTGTGACCAATCTTGCAATGAACCATGCAGTAGCCTGCATCTGTAGGTTAATAGCAATCTTTTGTCTCCGTGGCTTTCTCTTCATAGCCCTTTTACTGAATTCCATCACAGAAAGTTTTACAATTAAAAAAAAAATGTCCTGACAACCACCTTTGCAAACAAACCTTACCATCCAATCATCCCTTATTCAATGTGGGTGACATTAACAGAACGTGAACTTCTTGTGAAGGAGCCAGCTGTCTAAATCTGTCAAATTGTACAGTTTTGTTGCAAATATCCCCATCCGTAGATTGAGTGCAAACAATAGGAGGACTCCTTAAAAGTCAGTAAAATCTTTAAAATCAAGTGCCACTTCTTACATCGTTAATCTTTCTATCTCTTCCCCAAAATAAAAGGTGCTCAACAGGGTTAGTTCTGCTATCTTGAATAATCTATCCTAACCTAACCAGATCTACATTTTTATATAGCCCCTTCCAAGTAAAACAGTTTCAGGTGACTTAGGAAAGCTTATGAACCCCGGTGTCTTTGACTTTCCTACAGTGAGTCGTCATAATGAAGCAACAAATTCTTTTTAAAAGAAGATAATATAATCCATGGATATTTAACCCAAGAAAAGAAAGTAAAGTCACGAAATGCTTTCCTTCTGTTCTTAGAAGAAAAGTAGACAGCAATGGCAAATGGGTGACTGTGTGTTTTAAACTAAGAGACCAATTCAAAGAATCTGTCCTGTTCTTTGAAGTAGAGTTTGTAAATGTATGACTGGAGAATTCTCTTCAGTGATTCATGGAGGCAGACAGGAGTTAGTTAGAACATGCAAGCTAAGGCAAACTAAGTGTTTCACCACGTGACAGACAAAAATCATCCAGCTTTTATAGTATACAGTCTACAGAGGGCGAAAGATGTCCTTTATGTGAATTTTAATGCATATGATAAAGAAGAAATAAAAAATGAGTATTATCCTCTGGCCATTCTGGAGCTAGAGCATTCAATATCAACTGAATGTAAATTGATACTGAGATCGTTTTAAATAGGCAGAAATAACCTTCCTACCACTGCTGCCACCAGACTTTTGCCCTGATTCACAGTACCTTGGTTTCTTAACAGTTATTAAAGACCCTGGGATGAAAAGTAAATTGACAGGTCATTAAAGTGAAAACAAGGAAGGATTTAAGAACGTCAGGTGATGGCTGTAGAATTTGACTTTAATGCAGGTATTGGAAAATATTTCACAAAGTTTCCTCAGAAGTTTTCAGTTTAACCGATCAATTTCATGAAAGAAGGGTAAAGAAATCTACATGTATGTACAAAATCTAGCTAGAAAACTGTTCTGTCATTTACCTGCCTCTGAGTAGTCACTGCCTCCCTAATTGTTTATTCAAAAACTAACAGAGTGATGTACTGACCAGTTTTAGTACATTTGTTTTTTATATTGCTTTGATCTCTGAATCACAAAGTACACAAGACTCCTAAGGGTATCAAAATGAGGTCAGATGCTACACTTATCAAACCACACATTAATCTAAGTCCTTATGAGTTTCTCTTTTGTCTCTAACATGTAAAAGAAACCAAGTTTAAGTTTTTAAGAGGGAAAAAAGTAAGTAGACCACCGGAAGTCTTAGTCTGAGCACCTAAGACAATCTGCACCCTTCCCCTCCCGCCTCTGCACCCCTGCCCGTATCTCTCTACATGCCTCTCTTCCCATCTCCTCCTCTTCCCTCTCTTAAATCTTACGTTTCTTCTAACTAAGAAGATACATACTCTGTATGCTCTTCGTGAAAGTGTCCTGGGGCAGGCAGCTGTGAATTTTACTGATTATGGGATTTTTCTTTATTTCTCTGAAGAATACTCTCTTTTGCACATTGACTCAGGTGCAGTAGCATTAAGAATAGAAGAGAAATAACACATCAGATTGATCTCCTCCAATCACCAAACGATACGGTGAAAGGCACGCATACCCACCAGTGCAGGTGTTCTATGCCCCTCTTTTACCAAGTCAGGAGCGATGAGGCAAGCCACCCCAGCCCAGAGCTTGACTGTTCGCCTTTTCCTACCTAAGAAACAACTTTAAAAAAAACTATTCTAAATCTATGAGGAAAAAAAATAAATAGTTCCTCAATGGTGATGACGTTCGAACCTTCTCTTCCTTGTAATGAGGTTTGAACTTGTAGAGCAGTCAGAACAAAGTCCTATGCCCAGAAAGTATGCATGTTTCTTTATTACCCCTAGTAACTGATGGAACTGATTCTGGGGATCCTGATGGAAATCGCTGTTAGAAATTTCCTCTTCATGTATTTGAGACGTGTTTGCTCTCTGATCTTCTTTGTCACACGAGCACAATTGATCACACGTCAGATTATTAATAGGATATCAAACAAGGTGGGAAGCCCAAGGATAGAAGCATTTAGATATTAAAAAGATGGTCCTTCCAAATACAAATCCCAGCCAACTTGTACCATTCCTCCTCTTACCATCTCCTCTGAGTCACTTTTGAAAATGGACTTCAGATAACTTCCTAGGACAGTGAGATGGGGGTATTCTTGGGAGTATAAAGGAGTGTTTCTTTCTTCTCAGTCATAGTGATGTTTTCCAGAAGCTCTGGAGAGATTTTTTTCATTTATGAGATTAGCATATTCTTAAATCCTTATTAAATATGAACCCAAGATCCTTCTGTCATTTGCCTTGCCTTCCCAGAACACTTGGATAGGACACAGATCGCCCAGTTGAAAAATGGAAGTAATGGATCCCTGGCATCAAAAGCCTTATGCCTAAAACCTGTCAATTTTTTTTGTCAGAAAACAATGACATAAAATAATGCTACAACTCAGCATTCATTATAAGAGACTCTCTTGTGTGCATCAAAAGCAAAACATCATTATTAATTCTGTTTTCTTTTTTTGAATATGGACATTATATTAGATTCAAAATACATGTCTACATATACTGTCAAGTTAACATACATGAATGTGGCATGTTTTCTCAGTTGACTGTAATCTTCTAGGTAAAATGATAATATTTTAGTACATAAAATGTAGGAAGAAGTGAGACATAGAAGGTGCTGGGAAATCCATAATGATCAAAGACAACAGAAGCCTTTTCTTCACAGTTAGAAATTCATTCTTGAATATTTTCCCCCATACTAAAAATTAGCTAGTCAGTAGTCTCCATTCATTTGATTAGGTTTGATATTGTCTGAGCCAAAAAATGCATATTTGTTTACTTCATAATCTTAAAATATGAAACATGTCCTGAAATAAACTAAGAGATCATGTATAAAAAAGTTCATTTCATAATATTATTTTTAAGAAAGTAAGCTGACAACCTTGTAAGATATCAGATATACCTCATATCTCATTATACTGACAAGATGTGCATTTCACTAAGAACCATGAAGTAATAAGAGGAATGATATGCAAATCTCAAATACTATGGAATTTTTGGAAGCCAGTTACCTAGAACATGTTACACAGACTATTTCTTTAAAGAGATCCATCTAATTACAATGAGAAAAGTATTGAATCATGACAATTAATAAGCATCAAAAATTCTAACAGGAATTGGATGTGTCCACAGTTAACTCTGTCCCATCTTAAAGAACACTTGGCTGTTACGTTCTTCTAACTTATTTTACTTTTCTTAGTTGGGCCATTTTCCCTCAGGCTGTTGAAAATTAAAACAGTTGGTCCATAATCTCACAAAAGATTTCAGGACCAATCCATACTTGGATTTCTGCTAATATGTTAATAAGAGACAGAAGAGTATAGAAACAACTACTGAAAGCTGGTACAAGTTTAAAGGATCAGGGTTAGGATATGAACTACTTACAATTTCTAAAGCATTCTTCTAAAGATTAACATGCACAGTTATTGTCTTACATGATCTCCTGAGTTAGAACTAATTTGATTCATTGAATCAAATTGTACAATATTTAGTTTTTTCTTGAATGATCTTCTACCATTTATGCATCCATCTATCCATTAACTGAAACATGTACATTGAAGTGCCTTGTATGATTTCGTGCTATGGAAAAGGCAAGGGCATCTTCAAGGACAGGGTGCTGAGATCACTGGGGGTTATCAACACACATGAAGCAAAAGACAGTTTCCCATCCAACTAGCTCCAGCCCAGCTCAACATTAGATTCCAGCAGTAATAAATAGAACAGATGACCTAAAGTACATCCGTGTGTATCTGTATGCGTGCACACATCCATGTATATATATATATATTTATCTATCTGTACAAACACTACATATGTATACACACTATCTATGTAATATATAATATATGTATAATGCATATAAATTCTAACAAGTGTATTTGTGTTATCTTTAAAATAGAACGATTGTATCTTGAAGTGGTAAATGCAGAGAATTGGTTTTATTGTTGATCTGTGGATTTAATGATTTTTAGGTGAAAAGGATGTTTTAAGTGTACAATTTCTTTTCTTAATTTAATATATTTATGTAAATGCATGCCTGAAATTTGATTAGATTGGCTGTGTTTTGTGTCTTAACGTGATCAAATGTATTAAACTTTATCTTATGTGACCTGATGCTTATGTGATCGTTTAAAACTTGTTTTTATTTTAGAATTTTTTAAAAGTTTCTCCTAATGTTCAGACTGGTTATACAAACACTAATTTTTAAATAGTCTATACCCACGCTAATTCCAAATATTATTGTCTTTTGTCATTATTCATGATCTAATTTTAATACCCCCCCCCAGATATATGTCAATGTCAGGGTCAGTTTCACTGCATAGATATATTAAGCAGCCATGACAATATTCCATTGGTTTGAATTTGCTCTAAGCTGTGAGTGACATAAACCTAGTAATTACTGGTCAGTTAAGCACTGGAAGTGAAGAACGCAGATTTGGGACACTGGGCTTCGTACTGAAGGAGAGAAAAGCCTGTGGGGATGTGGGAAGCAGGGACTACAGATGCCCCACAACTTTGTGGGTTTGCCATTTGGCTTCTACCTCAATTCAAGCAAAAGTATTTTCCCAAAGTCTCATCAGTGATTCTTCAACAGGAATTGAAAATCTGCCCACATGTTAGAAGATCAATCTGCTCCCATCTTAACCCATTTTATTCCTGGATAAATGAGCCCCAGTGACTGGCTAGAAGGAAACGCAGTCTCTCTGTAAGAGGTTATTATTTTTAATAGGATAAGATGTGTGGGAAGATCCACTCACAGAGTTGTCCAGAGCTTAGATTGCTTCCTAGAAATTTAGGCAAAATGACATCAGGAAAGAGTATCCTTTAACTGGTTCCCACAGGGGCCCAGGAAGCACCAGGGTCCATCAGTCAGCCCCCTTCCAGCTGTTGGAACACATCTCCCTGGCTCAGCCCACAGAGCACCCTTGACTCTGCATATGTCTGCCACATTTCCAGTCTCTGACAGATCCAGAAGACTTGTTGCACACTTGAATAAAATAAGAATGCACACACACAGTCACGTACACAGTCTTGCAATGGAAGAGCGTTCCTGCTGTTGCTGATCTCTCTGGCTTCCTTCCCTGTCTTTTGTCTGGTTTCTCAGCTCTGCTATCACTGGTGAAATCAATTCCCAAGTTTATTTTTTTCATGTGTATTTATTATGATTTTTCTGTGCTCTCCAAACATTTTATAAAAGCATACATACATGTGTGTTTATATGTATGTGTATGTCTATATGCATCTGTGTATGTCTGTCTTTTTTATTTTTATTGAATTTTTGTGTATTTCATACATAAAATCATCTTTATACCTCCTTTCCCTTTGGAACCCTCCCATAACACCCCCACCCACTGAAGTTCATAAATTGTGTCATTTTTGTTAAGGCCTATCATGTAAACTTAGTATCCCCAGATGTCCCTCAGTGCAAGTTCATCCACTGGGATTTAGTCAGCCTATCTAGAGTCCTTCCCTTTAAGAAGATCATCTCTTCCTCACCCAGCACTAATCATCTGCCAACACTTCTTTGACTAAGATTGGGGCCTGCTCATCTCCACAGTGCTGTGCTGGGTTTTTGTCTTAAGTTTGCATGGGTCTTGTGCATGCTGACACCATTGCTGTAGGTTTATATAAGAGTCCCAGGAGCCTGCAGGACTATTTCTGTATGGCCATGCACCTCCCTTCTGGCTCTTACAATCTTTCTGTGCCCTCTTTCGCAATAGTCCCTGAGCCCTAGGTGGGTGGATTTTAATATAGGAGTCCTGTCCAAGGACCCGCATTCTGCAGACTCTTATTCTCTGTGTTTTCGCCATTTGTGACTTTCTGCGTTCCTGGCCCTCTGTTGCCTGAGGGAGCTTCGCTGACGACAGTTGAAAGACACACTAGTGTTCTCTTCCTGTCTTGTTCCTTGTTCCATGAGTCTTAGGTGTAGAGGTTGCATCCTACATGTGCCAGTTAGACTTGGGGCGTTCACAGACAGTCTCTGTGTGTGACCAAGTGTGGAACGCTATAATTATCTCTGCCTCTTGAAAAAGAAGCTTCTTTGATGGGTGGTAACTGGGATACTGTCTATAAATTTAATGATCCATATTTTGCACATAGTAAGAAATTACATTTGTCTAGAGATGTGACAAACTCATGAGTGGTACTGCAAACCTAGCCAAATACACATAGTTGGAGAGGCCATAGATCTTGGAAAATTCCCAATTTTAAATTCCCTGTTTTTGAACATTGGAAGTGGCTTCCATGTCCCCACTTGATCTTCTGATCGATACATATAGGCACGGTTGGGCTAGAGGTGAAACTCAGCAACACAACACTTGCCTAACATGCACAAGGCCCTCCTTGGGATCCAGCCCCAGCATCAGACAAGAGTAAAATAAATAAACATCGAAACAAAAAGACATGATGAAATGTTTGTTAAGACATCGCATCATAACCTGGTCTCTTAGACCCCAGTGTGAGCACAGTATGATGAGTTTAGAGGCTGCTGAGCCTGGTATCAATCCCTTACAATATCAAGGCCCACCTGGGGAGCAAAGGCCATTATTTCCACAGTTGTTGTAGCTAAGAATTTGCATAGCTCACATTTGTAGTATAACTACCAGTTTATACTGGTTATACTAGTCCATTTTCTCTGGGAGTCACAGCCAGAGGGACAGTTATTTCTACAAAGTGCTCTTTTGCACTTATTTTAAAAAGAGTGTGAGGAGTGGTAGGGACACACACAGAGAGAGAGAGAGAGAGAGAGAGAGAGATTGGATCCCCAGCACCCATTTAAAAAGTCAGAACTTGGCTATGGCATGCCTAGAACTCCGGAACTAGGAGTGGGCAGACAGATGGGCCTCAGGGGCCTGCTTGCTACTTGTATGGCCCAAACAGTGAGTTCTAGGTTCAGTGAGAAGCCCTTTCTCAAAAAAATAAAAATAATAAATTAACTAATTAACTAATTAACTAATTAATTAATTAATAATGAGAGCAACAGAGTATCATTGCAAATCAACCTCTGGCTTCCACAAGTACATGCACAGGTAAGCATGACAGTTCCCACAGGAGCTCAGCAGACACCAGAGTCCAGGCACTGCCCTGCCAGCTGTTAGAACTCATCTCCCTGGCTCAGCCCACAGAGCACCCCTGACCCTGCATGTGTCTGCATGGGGCATGGTAGAGCTGGAAATGGAGCTCAGCAGCACACACAGACTCACCACAGAAAGAGAGAGAGGGAGAAAAAGAGAGAGAGGGAGAGGGAGGGAGGGAGGGAGGGAGAGAGAGAGAGAGAGAGAGAGAATTGAAGTTGATGCCCCATTTCAGAGCAATACAATAATTTAAAATCTCAGCCATGTTAGTATCACATTTTAAAATTTACTTTTTTTCCTATTTAGAATTCCCAAAGGTCTCTCTGGAGACTAAAATGTACCATCCTTCAAAGAAATGAAATGATAAAAGGAAGGTAGACACTGTGGGTGAAACATTTCTTCTGTGTTTTCATAATTCGATTTATGTTTGATCCTGTGAAATATTTTATATGATTAAAACAAACAATTTAAAAGGGAAAGGGCGGCAGGAAGAGGAAAAGGGGAGGCTGGGTTGGTCCTGACTATAAAACACATTCATTTTGGGGCTGAGCCAGCATCAGAAACTACTTGAGCTCACTCTAGTAATTTAATAAGATGTTGTCAGATCCCTTTGGCATATTTATAGCCTTATAATTAAAACTCCTTGATGCAAAATCCATGTGCTTCATGTAAAGCAATTTAGCTTATCATAGACACACTGTTCCATGATCCATAGCTACCAAAAGCCACACATGCTGGGTATACTGGCAAGGACCCCAGGGTAAGGCTGTGAGCCATGGATGCTATGCCTGGTCTCCAACAGATCACCCAGTTAGTACTTGGCACACTTCTCACTACACTGGGAATCATCTTCCTTCTGTTAAAAATAAGAAAATTAGCTTCCTTTCAGTTTTAATGGGTATCATAACAAATACTACTAATTCCAAGATTCATGTACATTACAGTTTCAAAATTACAAATCTTAGAAATGCATTGATTAATTAGTGTTAGTTAAATAATTATCAAAGTTGGAGCTGGTGAGATGCCTCAGTGAGTCCAGTGTTTGCTGTTCAAGCATGAGAACCCAAGTTTGGATCCATAGGATCCACATAAAGCTGGGCATGGAAGGACATCCCTGTAACCCCAGTGCTGGGTCAAGGTGGGCTCAGAGACAGCCATTATAAACAAAACAGCCCAAACAAGCAAACTCCAGGTTCAGTAAGAGACCCCGTCTCAAAAACTAAGATGGAGGGGGCTGGAGAGATGGCTCACTGGTTAAGGGTACTGACTGCTCTTGCAGAGGACCCAGGTTTGAGTCTTAGCACCCACATGGCAGCTAACAACCCTCTGTAACTCCAGTTCCAGGGGATCCAATACTGTCTTCTGACTTCCACGGACACTGTACAACACAGGTGCACTTACACACATGCGGGCAATACACTCATATACGTAAAAGTAAATAAATTTTTAAAAATAAGATGGAGAATCAATTGAGGAAGACACTCTACATCCACCTCTGGCCTCCACACACATCCTTACAGACAAATACACCTGCACACATGCACACACTCAAATAATAATAAAGATCATTTTTATTCATTTTTCTCTATTACAGCCTGCCCCTGTCGTGCACACTATGCCAGAAACAGAGGAACACATTTGTCTTTCCACATTGCCAGATTCACTGAATAACAAATGAATTTACAAGGTTTAGCAGTTTCAATGACAGCAATTTGTTATAAAATCTGCCTTCCTGGGTAGCCTGCCTGAGATGAACACAAGTTCGTTCTTCCAGTCCTGTTTGTATGATCCATATATTTACTTTTTGTTGAAATTTTTAATATCACAGAGTTCTTACACTGCCAAACCATCCCTGAGAATCCAAAGAAATGAAATCCAAAAAAAAACCTTATTCACCCACCATACAGTGTATTAAGGCTTGATTCGTGTACAGTTTGATAATTTCACAATCTTAAGAAATTATAACAAGAGCTGGACTCCATCTGCAGGCCTTCAGCAGTCCATTACAGTGTGCGGCTAAACAAACCTCTTCGATTTGTGTCAGTTCACTTCTCAAACCATAGCCCCAAACAAAGTTTTATGGGGGAAAAAAAAATCACACTTTTCAAGGGAAGTTTGTGGCTCAAGATTTGATATTACTTGTTAAGGTTTCCAGTGTCCGAATAAAGTGCTTATTGTAACTCCGAATCTCTAACTTCTGTCCGCTTTGTTCCCATCTCGATTGCTAACGTTAACTCTCATAGTGCACAGCGCACAGTAAGTAAATGTTACAGAATATACAAGAGGCTGCGGTGGAGTTCAAGAGATTTCAGAAAGGGGCTGAGAAAGAGTCTGTAGTGATAACGATCAGTGGGTGGGGGCGCGCTGGAGCCGCTGGGGTCGTGATTAAGAGTAAAGAAAGCTACACAGTTCAGCTGCCGGGTGAAAGGCTGAACCCGTGTGGAGTAGGAAACGGTAGATCAGGTCCAGGTCAGATAGGCAGATAGGAGAATAGGTGGACTGGCAGGCAGTCAAATAGGTTGCATCAACATTAGGAGATGGAGCCAAGTGGGGTGGGGGTCGGTCCTCCACATCTGCAGCAGGTATTGGTGATACGTTGGTGTGGTGTCATGCCATCGCAGTAATAGGTGTCTATCACTTTATGGGATCCAAATAAGGGAGTTACACCCTTTCCACAGGTGCATCTAATAAGTTGTTGGGTCTGGTTTCCCTGGTAGGATTTTAATATGTCCATGTGCCCCCAACAAATGCAATTCTCCCCCACAGGGTGGCTCTCTTTATTCCCAGGAATAAGCCATTTATCAGTGTGTGCTGAACGGGTGGGACCTGGCAAGTGGTGTAGTTTCTGGTCCACCCAGAGGCTGCAGTCATCCTTTTCCCTTAAAATGGAGTCAAAAGTTGCTTACAAAACCCAGCATGGCGGCACACCTTTAATCCCAGACCTCGGGAAGCAGAGACAGGCAGATCTCTGGGAAATGAAAGCCAGCCTGGTCTACATAATGAGTTCCAGAAAGGCTGGGACTACGGAGATCCTGCCCCCCGCCCCCCAAAAAAGCTATAAAAAATAATGGCGTCTCCTAGGGTGGGTCACAGCCTGAGAAACCACTGTTCTAAATGTGGAGTAACTTAGAGCAGGGCAAGCCCAATCTCACACCCCTGTTCTGTGGACCCTCCATCCTTCTTGCTGCTGTCTCTGGTGGGCTCTCTGAACCTGTTGTTGCTGTTCTCTTTTTCTCATCCTAGTGTGGCTCATTCTTGAACCCTTTCATGTTCTAGCCTGTCTGATCTGTGCCCCTTAATTCTTCCATGTTGAGAAAGCCATAGTCACAGGGAAGTTGCCTTTCCCTCCAGGGTCTTCACGTCTGATTTGCACTGTCAGACATACCACTGTCTCTTTCATGAACTATGTCCCCAAGAAGGTTGCTGCGAACCCCCTGCCCAACAGATAATAGTATAGCGCCTGTTTCTGTCGGTTCACTGTTTAGGAGGTGTTGATTCATGATCAACTGGCCTCATTGTTTTCTGTCCTATGGTGGAAGTTGTTCACCTCATGGCTGGAGGCAAAAAAGAGAAAGAGAAAGACCACAAGCCTTTAGTTAAAGATCAAACGTTTAGCTTATGGGCCTTTCCAGATCTAAACTACAGCATGGCAGTCTTGAGCTTAGTCAAATAGAATGTATTCAATAGCACCAAGAAAATGTGTGTAAGATAGTCATTCCCTTTAGGATGGCTGGTTCTGTGTGGAATCACCAGTAAAAGGTTGCGCTTTTCAGCAACAGCATCACAGTCCCACAAACAAGTACAGTATTAACATGCTGGAATTCTCTCTGTCCAAATATAGTTAAGCAGGGTTGCTAAAGTAACACATGTGATTAATTAAACGCAGATTAGTTTTAAGCTGTGTAAATGGTGCCAATGGTATGTAGTAACAAGAAAGACTCTTGCAAAGAGAAAAAAACGTAAAAAAAGGAAAATACCATCATGAATTAATATGCCTAAATGGAAATTCAGACCTTGAAAGAATTGGTAAACTATTATTCTAGATAGTATTCAATTTCCCCTACCAATTATTTTTAATGAATTTTATTTCTTTTAAAAATATATTTTAGTTATTATTTTATTTTTTTATGTATATGAGTGTTTTGCCTGCATGTATGTACGTGCACTCATGTCATGGAAAGCCCACAGAGGTCAAAAGAGGGTGTCAGATACACTGGAACTGGAGTTATGGATGGTTGTTAGCCACCATGTGGGTGCTGAGAATCAAAGTGTGGTCCTCTGGAAGAACAGCCAGTGTTCTTAACTGCTGAGCCATCTCTCCAGCCCATGAGCTTTATTTCTTAAAGTAGTTTTAGGTCCATAGCAATGAAGAAGGTACAAAATTAACCCATATGTCCCTCCTCATACATACACATTGCCTTTACCAGTAGCTATGTCCCCTATAAAATAGCTCATTTATTACAAATGGATGCAACAATTGACATAGTGTGTCCCCAGTGACACATCATATTCCCCCAAGTCCACTCTTCACACTAGGATTCATTCTTGCTGTTACACATCCTCTGAGTTTTGAGCAGTAGATGCAAGTACCCACAATTACAGTATCACACAGAGCTACTGTAAAAGTCTTCTGCTTCTGCGTCCCTTTCTCCACACCGAGCCCTGGTAATCACCAACCTGTCTACTGTCTATACTTCTGGCTTCTCTAGAATGCCATATATTGGACTCATGCACTATTTCGGGCTGCTTTTTTAACTTGGTGACACTGCATTTCCTCTGTGTCTTTTTCATGACTCAACAGTTCATTTCTTAGTGCTGAAGTGTATTCTGCGGCACAATTGTGTAGCACAGTTTATCCATTCGGCCACTGAGCATCTTGTTTGCTTCCAAGCTTTGACAGTTGTGATCAAAGCCGATTCAAACGTCTGGGAGCAGGGTTTTGTTTTTTTTTTAATATTTTTTAATTATTATTATTATTTTTATTTTTCTTTGTATGTGTGTATTGCCTGCATGTAGGTAAGTGCACCCATGTCGTACGATGCCTGAGGAGGTCAGAAGAGGCCATCAGATTCCCTGGAAATGGAGTTATGGACAGTTGTTAGCTGCCATGTGGGTGCTGGGACTTGAACCCAGGTCTTCTGCAAGAACAACCAGTGTTCTTAACCGCTGAGCCATCTCTCCAGCCTGAGCAGGGGTTTTTAAGTGTATAATTCAATGATTTAGTATAGCCATAGGGTTGTGAAGTCATTGCTACAATCAGTGTCACAATTTTATCCACAGAAAACTGTGCCCTTTAATGCTACTCTTTCTCTCAACTCTCCCTCCCCTAAATAATCATCATCTACTTCCTGTCTATGTTGATTTGCCTATTTGAAACTTATAAAATAGTATGCTTCCTTCCATGTGGACTTTTCACAGTCTTAGTATACGTTATCCCTACCCCTACCCCCTCCTCTACGCTACCAATGCCGTCCCTCTCCCCACTTACACCTCTGTGGTGGTTATGTTCCCCATAGGCTTCAAGCATTTGGACACTTGGTTCCCAGTCTGTGGTACTGTTGGGGAGGGTCATGGAACCTTTAGGAAATGTGACTGGAGGAAGAATGTCCCTGGAGGTGGGCTTTGAGAGCTCTGAAGCCTTGTTCAGTTTTCAGTCTCTCTCTGACCCCTATGCTTGCTTGAGAATATAATCTCCTAGTTTCTGCTCCAGCCATCCCTGCTGCCATCCCTCCTCCACCATGATAAACTTTGATCCCTCTGGAATTATAAGCCAAATAAACTCTTCCTTCTGTAAGTTGCCTTTGTCATGGTGTTTTATCACAGCAGCAGCAAAGTAACTAATACAGCGTCCCTCCCCATTTTTCCCTTTCCCCACCAATACCTCCCCGTGGTCTGCAATCCTCCACCCCCCCCCAGATCATTTTCCTCCTCCACCACTAGCATTAGTTTCCTGGTGCCAGCAGAGTTTTGTGTGGACATGTTTTCAACTCCTCTGAGTAAACACCCAATGGCTCAATTGCTGGATCATTGTCATCAGATCAGTCATAAGAACATGTGTTGATAGGAAACTACCAAACTCTCTCCCAAAGTGACTGCACCATTTTATACTTCCACCAGCAAAAATGGGAGTTCCCAGGTTGGTAAGACGGCTCAGTGGATAAAGGCACCTATAGCCGAGCCTGATGACCTAAGTTCCATCTCTGGGCCCCATGTGGTAGAAGGAGAGACCCAATTCCCAACAGCTGTCCTCTGACTGCCACATGTGTGCACAGGCACATGCACAGTCACACATAACAATAAATAAATAGGTAAATGGCTCCAAGTCCTGATCGGTATTCGAACATGTGCGTAGTGAATTTTCAGAAATGAAGTTTTTCACTTTGTTCTAACACCAGTGTATAATAGTGTCCCTGAAAATGACAGCTAGGTCTGGAATGTCAAAACACAGCTAAGAAACAGCTCCAGTGCTGATCCCTGAGGAACGGCGGTCACTAGCTGCTCAGACGTGCATGTGTGCTTTCAAGCAGAACTTCACAGCAAGATCCATGACAACGGAACTATTCCAAGGTCGTGCTGTCCCAGGCAGCACATGCACTGCTCGGCGCTTGAAATGTGACCACTGCAACTGAGAACTTGAATGTGTAATGTTAATTAAACTGGTGTCATTAATGGGCCAGTCCATTTTGTGATACTATTACAAACAAGCACAGCCTGGATAACTGCTAAAGCATAGAAGTTTATTTCTTGCAGGTCTAGAGGAGGCCAGGGTGTGTCTCCTTGTCACCTTCACAACGCAGTCCGGAGTCATCTGGGGGACTTCCTTGAATAGATTGCTCTGGGGGCATGTTTTTATTTCTAATTGATGTAGAAGGGCCCAGCCCACTGTGGGTAGTTCCATCCCTGGCAGGTGGGCCTGGGTTGTATAGGAAAAGGTCGCTGGGCGAGCCGTGGAAAGCAAGCCTGTAAGCAGCACTCCTCCATGGTTTCTACTTCAGTTTCTGCTTGAGTTCCTGCCCTGACTTCCTTCAGGGATGGATTGTGACCCAAGATTATAAACCAAATAAACCCTTTTCTCCCTCAGTTGCTGTGGTCAGAGTATATTATCACAGCAACAGAAAGTAACTAGAATGATATCCAGTATCAAGGTGCTGGGTCTGTGAGGGCAGGAGACACCACACTCCCTCTTGCGGCCATATTATTGCTTATGCCCTTGGTTAATGCAGCTGGCATGTGGTGAGTCTGTTAGATCTGAATCTTACAGAACAATGTAATGGCCAGAAAGCAGAAGCATACAAACTCAGCTCTTTATTTTCTTACTAATGCCACCATGGGGTCCCTAACCCTTATGACATCACCTAACCCTAATTACTTCCCAAATGTTTCACCTCCAAATCCCATCAACAGAAATTTGGAGATTAAGTTTCCAATGGATCTGGAGAAATATCTCAGTTAGTAAAGTACTTGCTGTTCAAGCATGAGGACCTGAGTTCAGATCCCCAGCACCCAAGTAAAAGTCAGGCATTCCAGTTTCAGTGCACATCTGAAACTCCAGTGCTGGGAGTAGGTAGAGACAGACTGATCACTGCAGCCTATTGGCCAGCCAGCCTAGCTGAATCAATAAACCTCGGGTTCAGCAAAAGACCCAGTCTCAAATAAAGAGAGTGGTAGAGGAAGATATCTCATGTCAACCTCTTGTCTCTACATATGGACGCACTCCCACACACACCATGCATCACACACAAAGTTTTCAACACATACATTTTGGGGAAACATATTCAAATCATAGTACCAATATTAAAATAGAGTGTTTATTAAACACTACATAGCTATTTCAAAAACCATAGCTTACATCATAAAGTTCAGCTAAAACTTTTTGAACATATTAGATAATCACTTATTTATAATTAATACAAAAATGTTCTATAGTCCCCCTTTACTTAGTTCTTTTTTGATCCTACAGTTTATTGTAAATACTATATTATGCAAACTTTTTTGTAATTGTTTTATTTTGGCCTTTGAACAAAGTAAGTAAAGTTCTTAATTCTACATATAGTTTTTAAATTTTTTAATTAAAAAATTATGTGTATGAGTGCTTTGCCTGCATGCATGTAAGTGCATCTGTGTGTGTGTGTGTGTGTGTGTGTGTGTACAATGTTCATGGAAGCCAGAAGAAGGCATCAGATCCCTTGGAACTGGAGTTAAGGACTGTTGTTAGCCACCATGTGGGTGCTGGCACCAAACCCCAGTCTTCTGGAAGAGAAGTCAGAGCTCTTAACCAACTGGAGCCATCTCTCCAGTTCCTCTATATCTAGTTTTATAGTATAAAGCCCCTCTGTGCATTATACTGTTGTCACGAGTTTATGCCAGTGAAAAATGCTACTTCTACACACAGGAGTAATGGGGCCTGGAACAAATCATACGCCAAACTCATCAATTAGAGAAAATGCGAACGGAAGCCAGTATGATGAGACTATAAAATTTTCCTGGGAGAGACGAATTTTGAAGCAACAAAAAGCACATTTAGAAAAAGAAAATGAAATTCATTACACTGATGTGTATGGCTCAGCCCTAGAAGAAGCACCACACACCGTCTATAATAACCAAGAGGGATAAGCAATAATGTGAGGCAGGGGAATGCCAGGGGTCTAAAGAGAGAGAAAAGACGTCTTCCCAAATGGAGGCAGAGGTGGGAAACATAAGACAGTAAACTAGGAAAAGGCATAAGGCACAGTTAAATTAAATACAAATACATGGAGTTAATAGTGGCAAGATATAACACTTGTCTGGCACTGTGTGCCAAAAATCTATGCTAAGAACTGGGAAGGGTCTGGGATTTCACCCTGCTTACAAGCTCATGAGATCACACCTCCAGATTCACAGGTGTGGACAGAAAACACAAGTCTCCTGACTCAGAGACAAGGAATGGTTTCTTACAGGAATAGTATAACCAGTAATCAGGTCCTTGAGCACCAGTTATCCACAGGATGGTCACATGATACCTGCATAGACAGTGGGTTCAGTTAAACCAAAGGATTTTGAACCTAAGAAGCCCAAATCTTTTATAATGGACAGTAGGCAAATTTGTCTGACCACTGCATTAGAGAGAAAGTCTATCTCTGTCTCCTCTGGGTACCAGAGAGGCATTTTCTGTCCCCCATGACTGCTAAACAAGCATTCTGGAAAGCTAGTTCACAATGGAAGTGTTCGGTGCTTTTGCTTACAGGATGTGCAGAAACAGAAAAGGCTCATGGAGAATTATCTCCCAAGGAGCACCTCACACCTGTTATGTCATCTAACCTTAACAAGCATGGGGGCAGGTGCATTGATTCGGCTTTACAGATGAGGGAATGAGGACATAGACATTAAGTTGTTGAATGAAGATTTGATCCCCGGAAATCAGGCTCTAGAGAAGCTTTGTTGCACAGAATTATTATGTGAGCTATATATAACATTTATCAGTTTTAAAATTTCCGGGAGCCCTATTTCAAAAGTAAAAAGAGATAAATTTAATGGCTCATTTTATAAAATTCAATGCATATACCATATTTCAACATGCAATCAATATAAAAACTAACAATAAAATTTCATACTAAGTCTTTGAAAACTGGTGTGCATTCTGTATTTGTGGCTCACTGCAATTCAGACACAACATTTTCTTCAGAAATACTTATCTCTATCAGTCACAAAAATATTCAGTTGTAAAGGTACATTCACATATCCAAATTGCTCCAAACATGATTAAAAGCTTTCAGCTGATTGAATCAATTGCTACGTTTTAAAGTTAAACTACTGAAAATGATCCATTTAAATATTCAGTTTGGGGGGTCACAGTAGCCACATACCCAGTGTTTAATATCCACATGAGACTAGTGATTTCTGAGTTGGACAGTCTAGCTCTGGAGCCTGGGTACACTGTGTCTCTGCTCATCTACCTTCCAAACAAGTGCATTCAAAATGGGCAGAACTCAACTCAACTCTTCATTCTTCAATTATTTAACAGAACCACAGCTGCTTACTTCAATGTGTCTGCCCTGGAGGGGGGGTGCTGAGAGAACAAGAGAAAGCACTGCAGACTGGGGGGGGTCACAGGCCAAGCTCACAGTCATACAGACTTGGTCTGACCCAGGCTCTATCACTTTGCATCCTTTCTCGGATGTGTGACCATAAACCTATTCCCTAAACTCTAATTTCTTCATTCTAAAGTAGAGTGATAATGAATAGCACAGCAAAGCGTAAAATAAGTTGATTTATGCAAGCGGCCTGGTGTTTGCGATATGGTTCCTGCTAAATGAGTGTTAGCCATTATCAGTGACTAGAATAAATTTAACGTGGACCACCAAACTTACGAGGCCCATTTTCAAGATGGCATTTCTTTTTCCTCCGGGGGCTTGCCCACTTATCTGTGTATCCCACTATCTTCCTCTATTGCTAAAACCCTTGAACAGCAGGTATCACTAACCAAACCACTACAACACTAACCTCTGAGCCATGTTGTTTCTTCAGTCTAAGACACTGTGTGTGACTCAGACCTCACTTCCCAGCTCCATCAACTAGTGCTGATTTTAAGTCAGTGAATCTCAGAATAAAGCACCCTCACTTACCAGTTAGCTGGGGTCACATTAAAATGCAGCTTATTATCCCCTAAGGATGGACTAAAAGCTCACTTTCTTAAGTTTGGGGTAATTCCAAAGTATTCTACCATATTCTTTCTTAGAGTAGCAACATTTCAGGCAACTCTATCAGCCAAATGCTTTCAAAAGAAACTGCCAGGCTGTTAGAATCAGGGATTAAAGAATTAAGTTGTATGCTTTCCTTTTTCCTGAAGACACGTGCAGCAAGAAAAGCATTACAGGAGTCACGTATGCCTGAATTTTAAGAATGGCTTCAGAGAGAACAATTTCTTCTGGGCGAAGTTTTGAGCAGGAGATAACTACCGTGTGCAGAACAGCGTAGCAATTCTTTCTTGCCTCCCACCTCAGAATGTAATTCAAGGTCATGTGCCAGACTTGAATTGATGTTGCCTTTTTAAAATACTCTGTGTCCATAGTCTGTGGCAAGCCATCAATTGGACCACATAATGGCTTATCGGGAAGGTTTTGGACCCACAATGGAAAGTGCATTAGCATCACAGCATCCCCGATGGGTAACTTCTCTGATATACTCAAGAGACACTGGAAGATCAACATTTAGAAGAAGTCATTGTCTGCACTTTATTTCATTTTTGACAGAATGAACATAACAATAACTCACTTTTTTGCCAGCATTGAATGAGATAAAGTAGTGAAAGCAATCTATGACAGGTGTCCATCGACACAAACACAACTGCTAAAAAGCCCGAGAGGGCTCATTGCCCTAGAATTTCACCGGCACACAGCCAACATGGATTCGTTCTGATAACGATAAAAAGGGGAAGGGGACCTGTCATGTAATGTGTGTTCATATGGAACCTGGCGCTACACCGTTTGCAGACAACCTGCTTCTGGGTCGGGGTTTCATACATAGCAGAGCAGCTTGAGAAATTGCTTGGTTTGTCTCTATTGGCTTCTTAAAGCATGTTTTATAAAAATGGAATTTTAAGAGATTTTATTTTTAATGTGTGTGTGTGTGCGCACATCTATGTGTGGCTACGTACACATGGATGCAGGTGCCCTCGGAGAACAGTAGAGGGCATCGAAGCCCCTGGAACTGGAGTTACAGAAGAAGCCACCTGATGCAGTGTTAGAAGCCAAACTCAGGTCCTCTGAGAGAGCAATAAACACTCCTAACAACGGAGCCATCTCTCAGAAGCCCCTTAGAAGCATGTTTTAAGGTATACATGTGTATGCATGCATGTATGTATGTGTTTGCACGTGTGTGGGCACACATGTGGGTGTACATACATGCATGTGCATGTGGAGGCCCAAGACTGACATCAGGGACCTTCTTTAATCACGGTCCACCTTTTGTGTTGAGCAGGTCTCTTGTTAAACCCAGAGCTCCTCATTTTGGCTCATCTGACAAGCCAGCTTGCTCCAGAGACTGCCTGTCTCTGCTTCCCATGTACTGGGATTAGAGGCAAGCCGTCACACCCACACAGCTTTTGTTCTGGGGATCTGAACTCATGATTGCCTGGCAAAAACATTCCCTGCTGAGCCATCCGTCTCTCCAGCCCTCTGTAAAACTAGATTTAAAGGAAGCCATTTGAATGGATGCACCACACTCACTACAAATGTGAAAATGTTTAGGAGGAAACAGAAGTAACAGAAAACACAGTCTGCTACTTCTACACTGAAAGAAAATCAAGGAAGAAAGGAAGAGGGGAAGGTGGGAGACAGCGAAGAGAAGAAAAAAGTTATAGGTCTCCTTCTCAGATACTTTCCTTTTCGTTTACACAATAATGCTTCACAGTCGGGCCAGGAAATACTGATTTCATCGCAGAGTCATGTGAAGAACACTTACACAATCCACAACTGATAAATGATTACTCAAGGCTAGACTAGCCTTATTGGGAAGACAAAGGTACAAGACAGGCTCTTCATTCTTACAATACTTAGAATCTGAGAGGAGAAACAATATCCAGACATGAAAAGATAACATTATTAGTGTCTAAAAGTACTTAGCAGGCAAAGCAAAATTTTTGGCTTACATCCAGTCCACTTTGGTTATTTACTTAAGCCCTATGTTTGGGGACTGGGTCAAGAGAAAAGGGTAAGATCTTACTTGTGTCATGGTTAAGATTCCAGGTGAGACTCTCATTTAGTCCATTAAGTGAGTCCAACATCATTTGTCACCCTGGACATTGTTAAGATTCCCTGTTATTGCCATAAGACATAGCCAGGCCTGCCGGAGACCTGAGCCAGCCAAACAACACCTTCCCACCATCCCCAAACTCAACCTCTTTGTCTATTTAACTCCAGGCCCTTGTCACTGCCCTTTTGGCTGTTTTGTACACGAAATGCTGCAATAGCAGTAGAAGCAGGACACAAGATAAATACTCTGATTCAGAAAAGTTCATCTGTAGGGGGCCAGCCTGGGTCAACCACAGTATGGCATCAGCAAACTGCTGAAAATATAATATATTCAGCTAACTTCCTAAAAAGTCAAGTTCCCCAAATGAAAAGACACAGAGATGAAAAACTGGAATACATAGTTTCTCAAGTTCAGCACTTTACTCTGCCAGGCTGACTTCCTGATCCCATTAGCATCTACACTGATGCATGTACAGAATCTTCATCTGAAAACGCCCACATGAGGACATGCTGCCATTATTCTTCAGGGAGATGACTTTTTCCACAGCATCCCTAAGAGTGCTTCATCAGATGCCCTACTAAAATTTCAAAAGTCCATTTAGAAGACCCTGCCTAGACTTACTGATCTTCAATTCCACTTGTACAAAACACTTCAGACAAATATAGTAGAAAGTTGAACTCAAGAAAACCACTTGAAGGAAGTCAGGGAACGGTCATTAAACTGTTCCTTATTGAAACCTAAATAAAAAATATGTAAGTGTAATCAGTACCTCGTTAGGTAATCAAAAGCCAATAATCATGGGATTAAGTATCTGTAGCAGGGGAGTTCCTTCACACACTCAGTGCCCTGAGCTGGAGAAGGTGGAACGCTGTAAGCAGCAGTAGACTGGGAGGAAGTGTGCCCGAAAGGAGCTGCTTGCTTGCATGCAGAGCGTGCAACCCAAGAAGCAGGACAGAATCATGGACTTCTGGAGCCTTAGAAAGCCCACGTCTTCCCAAGGAAAATGGAACAGTTACAAAGATACTAGAACTAGTCCACCTGGAGAGACCGTGAGATCACCAGAACAGAGAGTGCTGTCCAGCCTGCCCAGCTCTTCTAGCCTCAAGCTATCTCAGCTCCACTCACCTCCGGAAACTGCCAGGGAGACCCAGAACAGAAACCACCCAGCCAGACCTCTCCTCAATTCCTGTCCAGTAAATGGGACATGAACTATGAATCAAATGAGTGCTTTTTCTTTAAACAACTAGGCTTTCGCGTGATTGGTCTTGCACAGTCATTGGTAAGCAGAACAGTTAAGAAGGACTTGAACAAAGTGATGACAGACAGTTACCGGGAAGAAGAGCCACTTCAGACTGGAAGGCCACAGGAATCATATCCCAGGAGAAGGGTATGAGGAATCTAAGGACTTGCATCCCAGGAAGCAGCGAAACCAAGCCCTGGAAGGGAAAACAGGCTGCACACAGGAACTGGAAGGGCCAAAGTCTGGGCAGTGAAGGACTGAATGGAACTGTAGAGAGGAGAGGATCATCCAAGGCCTTGTGCACATGTAGGGAGTTTGGGCTTCATTTCAAGTGCACTGGAAATCTCTTGGATCATTTCAAGTCACTAGGACACCTGGCTTCACATCCATTATTCCAACTGCTTTGAGTTAAAGGCTCCTGTCTACACCTTCCTTGATGAGTAGGAACCCAAATAAGAGTCTTCCAAAATGAAATGAAATGAGATAACCTCAAGAGACAGTACAGCCATACCCCGCCCCATCACCATTTTCTCCCATGTCACTATGGCCCACATGTCTATACCTCAGAGACGGGAAGCTCTATCCTTTACAGGGTCCCCTAGTCACCAAGATATCTTGTCCTAAAACTTCTCAACATGCATTCTAGTTTTTGTTCGTTCATTTTATTTTCCTTTCTGATGAGTTCATCTCTGTATTTCCCCATGAACCCTAGGTGAGTAAATGACTGCCAGAAGCAGAAGGAAACAGCAAAAGACACGCCAGTTGTTTGATTTAGTAGAAAAAAATGTATGCATTTAGGAAACTGCTATCTAACCCATCCTTAGCTGGAAATCTTGATCGGTCCTTCAAAGTGATGTCTTTGACTTGCAGAGTCTTCATTTAGTCAAATCCTGTGACTTAGATGTGCAGATTCTATTTTTTGAAAACATCGTATTCAATCCTAGAGATACTCCAGGGGCTTCCAGCTCTGTGAGCAAAGAAAGGGGTGATGGAAAGGTGGGGGATGAGCTGGGAAAGGGTGGACCGGGTGGTCGACTGGTTCTTATCATAACTGTTTAAATTTCATTTACATTTTTCTCTGGGTTGCTCAGGTCCAAGGCAGTGTTATTTGATGTTGAACACCTGCCTCTCCACACAAAGAGCTACAGCCAGTTCTTCCAAGAGCAGTACTGACATTTCTGCCGCATAGAATTTATGGAATTGCAAAGTGAGGCCAAAACATAGACACCGTGGGCTCCATCTGGTTCATGGGATTCCGGCTCCGAAGGAGTCACGGTTCAGTCTCTCTAGGGCTTTGGGGGTCCTGCAGTAGAAGCGAGCTTCTCAGTGTTCATAAGCTGTTTGCGTGTGTTCACTGGCTATTTTTATGTCTCAGTTCACTCTCTGATGAGGCGTGGGTGAGATGAGTGAAGCCTTCGGTGCTAATTTGCTTCTCGAGGGCTCATTGGCCACATCCTGTCAAGACTATATTCACCTGGAAGTGACATGGCTCACAGTCTAACCCTGGGAATCTCACAGTCACAAAACAAATACATAGGGGACTCTAGACTGGTGCTTCTCAACTTTGAAGTCCATACTAATCACTTGGTATCGTGTAAGGTATAGACTTCAGTACAGTCCATTGGGAGTGGGGTATGAAGCTGCACTATTAATAAGTTTCCTGACATTGAAAATGCCCTGGCTTAAGACCAGACTTGGTATAGGTTACACTCAGAATCTACAGCCCCTGACCTAAGTACACTGGTTCTCAGAGCATAGGTGCAGGGGCTGGAGAGATGGCTCAGCCAGTGATGTGCTTGCTGTGTAAGCATGAAGACCTGAGCTCGGATTCCCAGCACTCAAGTGAAGGCCAGACACAGAATTTCTAAAGAGATGGAGACAGGGGATCCCTAGAGCTCACCGGCCAGCCAGTGTAGCCATCTGGTGAGCTCCAGGTTCAGGGAGAGATCCTATCTCAAAAAACGAGGTGAAGCAATTGAGGAGGGTGTCCAACATCAACCCCTGGCCTCCACATGCACCTGCATGCACACACACATGAACACACATATGCACACACGTGAGTACACACAGGCAGAGAGAGAGAGAGAGAGAGAGAGAGAGAGAGAGAGAGAGAGTTAGGACCAGCAATATCAACTCGCCAACTTTATCCAGGAAGTTGTTGATAAATGCAAATCAGGCCCTAGACTAGAACTACTGGATCAGATATTCTAGAGGATGCCCAGCAATTTGTTTTCCAGTGGACTCTGCAGGAGATTCTGACTGGTGGACACTAACATTCCACAACAAAGATACAACTAAGGTCCAACATGTATTCACTTGAGGGATCAAAGAATCTCAGCCACTATCTCTAAATTTAACAGCTCTGGAATGAGATCGTTTTGTGCATCTAACACAAATCTGGAGTTTAGAATTTCAATCTCTTTCAAATTTTGTTATTCTCATCATGAAGGGACAATGTCTTTATAAAAATCCTCAGTAGTTGTTTGCATTTAAAACATGATTGACAACAAGATGGCTCAGCGGATAAAGGTGCTTGTTGCCAAGTCTGATGACCTGAGTTTGATCCCTGGGACCCATATGCTGGAAGGGAAGAACTGACTCTTGAAACTCGTCCTCTGATCTCCACTTGTGTGGTACACACACACACACACACACACACACACACACACACACCTATACATGCAAAATAAATTAATAAAATGTAATTTTATAAAAAGATGAATCCCTTCAACCATCATTCAAAAACTTTGCCCAATAATATGATCTTAAGGCAAGTCATGAGAACTGGAATCCTAGAGCCAGGCCTAAGGGGGCTGGAGTTCTCGAAGTCTAGACCATCACCCAGCATTTCCAGTGGCCTTGTGATCACCCATGCAGGAAGGTGGGTCAGAAGCTCTGTGTTGTCTCAGACTGAAAAACTGCAGACTCAGGAATCAATTTCTTTTGCTCAAATGGAGCAAGTCAAATGGATAAGCTGCTAAAAGTGATTGGCATTTTAGGTCAATAAGGCTAGTAAAAATTACATTACCTTTCCAGCATCGCCTGGAAAAACATCTCAGACCTCAGATTTTCAGCATAATTTCCCGAACTGCCAAGACCACGTTAACTGCCTATCACCTTGGAAAGTGCAAAAGGGCAGGTTACCCACCAGGTCACCAGAGAAGGTGGAACCTGGAGGCTGTCCAGGCCACATACCACCACCTGGGATGCCTGTGAACAGGCGTAGAGCCTTCAGTTCTACTCCGGTTTCAATTTTCACAACAGGGACCACTTTGCAATTTCAGCTTTAAGAGTAATCTTGGAGAAAAATACATAAACCCCTGACTAATACCTTCTCAACTGTAACTATACGAGTACAAAACTATGCCGCAGTTTGAATAACGCTGACTAATAACATGTTAGACGACTATAACCCTTTTCATCTGAGGACCTCAAAGCACTCTGCCCGTATGAGCTCACTAATCCTTGAAACAACTTCTGTGAAATATATGGGAAATATTATTATCTCCATTTCTCAGGAGGGAAAAAAAAAGCACCTGCGGACTACCCAGATATCACTCTAAATTCATAATGAGGTACAAGGCTCACCAAGAGCAGGCAGAGAGATTTGGGGTATTCAGAGTCTCGGGGAGACAGATGAATGGTAACCTGGGAAGGAAGCAACGGGGATTGTAACATAAGCAACATTAATCTTGCAAACCACAGAATTATGGAGAAATAGAAGAGAATTGGCTATTAAATGCCATGCCCGGGGTTGAGTGAAGGAATTTATGGTTGTTAGGATTTTGTTTCTAAATACAAACTTTGGTAGCCCTAAGCTTCACTTTAGTGTGTGGCGTTGGAGGGAGCAGGCGAATGAAGGTCCTCGCTTGTCACTTTTCCCAGTTGACATTCTTCACGTGACATTCTTCCCAGTAGCTAAGCTTCCACTGAAAATCCCCATCTGTAGCCTCCTCAAGGTTCTCTTGACTCCAATTTTCTCCAATGTTGCTTTTGAACTCCACATTTTATTTCTGCAACAATTGCAAAGCTTCCCCTGACCCCCAGGGGTCATTGAGCATATTATCAAAAGTACCTCAGAGTTCCTGACCTGATAAGTTAACATTTAAAACTGTTTAGAATTCTGCAATCAACGTTTTTGTTTCTTCTTCTTCTTTGCTGTTTGAAAATGTCAAAGACTTCCTGACATGCTCTGGCCATGGAAATGGAACATATTTTCTCATTAGGTTAATTAATGGCCCTGCTTGGGTGGCATAATTTGGTGTAAGTTTCCTTTTAGAATTCTGTCATAACTAAAAAGGATCTTATTTTTGTTATGTTTTGTGGTGTCTTTAAATTTTTATGACTTCTACTTTGTTTAGTCTGCGTGTAATCCTTCTTTTGAAACCTAATGTCCTAGAAAATTTACAGTTTTCTCTCAAAACTGGCACTTTTTACATTTTACGGTGATTCCTGTTTCTTTAGTTCTCACTAGAACTTCATTTAGGTCCTTAAGGTGTAATTCGCAGCTCAGGGAATTTATGATTACGTCGGCAAATAAACTCCCCAAGTGCAATGTATTAAACTTGACAAGATGCTCTTCATTAATCTCTGAAATATAGCCAGGTGTGATGTAGTAAAGGGAGGCTTCCAACTAAGAGCAGCTAAAGAAAGCCAAGCTGCCCCACTGGAGAGGATCCCTCCTGCTGCTGCCAAGACTGCTTGGGTGGGGATGGAAAGAGCCAAAGCTCTTTTCTTTGCCAACCATGGTGTTCCCTGTCTCTGCTGGCGCTACTTCAGCTCTGCTGCTTTTCACATCTTTCCACACGTGGGTCATTCAACAAATGTTTATTGAGAACCTACTATGTGCCAGGTACCAGGTGGGCCTGGAAAGGTAATAGACACCATTCCTCACCTCCAGAGGCTTGTAACTTGTCTAGCTATGAACATGGGCGTTCATGTACCCTTACTCAACACCACCAAACCTATATGGTCCAAACTACATTGCCTAGACCCAAAGTACTTCTTCTCTGCTACCTGCCTGTCTGCCTGGCTGTAACTTTGATCCTATTAGACTTCCATTACCTGTGAGTGAGATTGCAGTATGGTTTGCTGAACTCACAGCTAGAGGTCAGCCAATGATACCATCAAAGAGGCAAATCAAATCTGACTGGGAGCAATCATTTTTGCACCAGAAAAGCAAATTCTCGCTCTCTTTGTGCAGTCCTACCCCAAGAACAAAATCCAGATCAAAGACAATTCCTCTTAAAGGCATGTGTAGTGCTTTCCCTGGGTCCCTCTGTTTGTCTCCACGAGGGATTAAATTAATGCAATGAGGGATCCTGAACTGAATATGGAACAGAAAGGGGTATGAATGGAAAAGTAGGTAAAACCTGCTCAGGATCTAGAATTTCATTAATAGCAAACTGTCAACTCTGGTGCCTTAGATCTTACAAATGTGTCATGGCAATATAGATGTGAAAACTGGGATGACAGGTGAAGGATATTTAGTTCCCCATTATCTTTGCAACTTTTCTATATTGCTCAAATTAGTCCAAAATAGAAAGGTTATTTTAAGCCATTGCTTATGAAATAAGAGCCATAAAAATGACTTTTTTAAAGCTACTAGAATATAACAGAAACAATGAGCATAAGAAAAGGATGTTGCTCCTAATGACAAGCTACAGATCTTTCTTAGACTATGGAAACATGGCTCTAGTAGCCCAAAATCCCAAAACTGATATTCCACAAATGACAGTATTCTTGCTGGATTACTTTCCAGTCCCTCTCTCTTACACCACTTAAAGTTTGCCACATTAGTTTTAAGATCTCCTGCATGTAAAAGAAAGCAATGTATAGAAGAATCACAGTCTTCAAGTTACACAAAATGGCCATCATATCATTTAATTCTCAGAATGCATATACTTGATACTTGTTCTTTAGATTATTGCTATCTTCCCTGATCTCTCTCTCTTGCGCTCTCTCTCTCTCTCTCGCTCTCTCTCTCTCTCTCTCTCTCTCTCTCAGCCTAGATCATGGCTGAAACACACCTAACTTGTCTTTCTCTGCCTATACTACATTTTCTGAATTTTCCTGACCACATAGAAACCTCTTTTAAAGTGATATAACAAGTGTTTATAGGTGCAGATTGTTGCTCTTCCTGGTTAGAATTACATTCAAGAAGACTTGGCTTTCAGTATCCAATAAGCAGTTCTTGATTTTGTTAGACTAGTTACACTGTTGGGCGGTTACACAATACATTCAACACACACCCATCTAAATCTTTTCAGGGAGAATTTTCTGTTTCAAAATGAAAATGGTGGTGATGAAAGCAATATTTTCTTAGCTAGCTGCTTGCTTGAAAAGATAATGGCTTTGCAAACCAAGTGTAAACCTCTGAACACACTGCTGGCTGCACAATCAGGGAGTTCATCAAAGAGCAAAATTAGCTTTTCAACATTCAAATAGTGCTTTGTTTAAGATGAAAATTTATCCCTATCTAGGGAAATGGGTCACAGAATTAGAATATTAAAGCTAGGATGATTCTTTGAGATCACCTAATATCATTTTATCTTGTTACAGATGGAAAAAACTGAGGCCTGGAGTTTGTGCCTTCTTTAAGATTTCAATGGCTGAACTGAGCTTAAAACCAGGTACCAACGCCAGGCTGAGGGTCCCCCCAGAATTACAATGGCCAACTCCAGCAGTGTAGGTCCCAGGGATTTTAATGTGAATCCTAAAAATTTTGCTTTGTGTTTTATATTTCTTTACTTTGAATGAAAAAATATGGGTAACAACTAGAAATCCCCCCCACCACATCATTGCAATTGTGGCATTGTTATTATCATTATTATCTACATTGGGCTAGTACAAGAGTGACATATGCAGGGTGGCTGTGGTGACACAGATCTTTACTCCCAGTAGAGGCAGAGGCAGGCAGATCTCTGTGAGTTTGAAGCTAACCTGATTTACATAGTGAGTTCCAGGCCAGCCAGGGCTATATAGTGGGACCCTTTCTCACAATAATAAATAAATAAATAAATAAATAAATAAATAAATAAATAAATAATGCATGATGCATTTACATGCAGGCAATAAATAAATAAATAAATAAATATAAATAAATAAATAAATACTCATGCAAATTAAATTCTACAGCATTTGCCTTGAGAGGGAGCAGTTTCTGCATGTCAGCAACTGTCCTATGTTCGATCCTTTCTGAGTCCATTGCTGTCTGCTGGGTCGCCATTCTCTCCAAGAATCTGCTTTTGAAGATTCCTTTCCTTTGGCACTTTGACTCCCCTTTTAAAATATCTATCAGCCAACAAGGACTCACCGAAGAACAGAGCCCAGGTCTCTAGAAAGGCTCTTCAAATGGGAAGTAAAACCACATCACTCCATGCATGGCCAACAGTAATAAACCCAGCCAGCCTCAGAGGCTGCTTGACTTTGTCAGCAACAAACGCTTCTCATTTCTCTGTTTCCTTGCAAAGGAAAAGGGGGAAAATGCCAGGCAAATCAAACCATGGGAAAAATAACACCTTCAAACTCAGGGCAGAATTCTCATTTCCAGTCTGGGCTGCAGATGCCCCATCCGGTATGGGTTGGCAGCAAACACAGCTCTTGGAAGAAGATGCAGGACATGGATTGGAGAGAAAATGTTGGCCAGAGATGGTTTGTGAACATTTAATTCATAGTTGTAAAGCCTGAGAAATCTCACTGTGATTCAGTTTTGTGCAATAATCAAAATAAACCCATATAATCAATATTTCCTCATATGGCTTTAGGAAAAGCATCTTTTGCTTTCCCACAAATTATTTTAATTACTCCCCGATCAGTCGATACGTACTTATCATTGGTAGGAAAACTGGCAAACTCAAGATTCAGTCTTCCAGTATTTGTCTAGGAAGAAACTGCTGTGTGTATGAAAGGATTCCGGGCTGGAAAAGCCATGTTTAATCATGCTCCTAATTGTATCTCCTGCTTCCTCTCTTCCAAATCAGTAGGATATCATGGGGCACAGGAAAAGAGGGGAAGCCCACCTTCTTGATGTTGGTGCTGATCTTTCTTGTCAACCGAGAATAGCAACTGAGAGACGAAAACAAACACCTCCTGATGAACTAGATGTTTGGAGTCAAGTCAGGAGACTTGAATTTTCATCTCTGCTCTACCATGAACTCAGTATGTGTCTCTTCCAGATTTAACATTCTGATTTTATCATCCCTGCAATTAGATTTCTATCCAATAGGCAAAAATAGATAAACGCCTTCAAAAATGGTTGTTTGTGCAGAGAAAGGCACATGTCTTTCAAGAGATGGGTGCTAATGGGGTGGGAGAGTCTATGATCAAGGAAAACAACCTCTGATTAAACATCACCTTTCTAGTGTTTTCTGCTCACATCATTGTCCTTACCGTTGCCTTCTGCGCCCCAGGCTTTCTCCCACACAAAAGTGCACTCCGAAGAAAACTCAAAACAGCCCAAGAAGCCCTATCTGCAATGGCTGAAAATAAAAAGAAGATAACATTTTGGAAGCAGTGTATCCTTGTTTTGAAACGGATGCTTCTGTGGGCTGTGTGGAAGGGAGGTGCCAGCATGCAGTGAGTCCACACTCCACTCCACGTCTGAGTAAATGCTCCCCGTTTAACCCTGGGCTACTCATCCAGTCATCCCAACGTGAGGAGACAGGCTTCACTATGCCCCTTTACAGAAGGAGAAAGCAAAGCACAAAGGTGTGTGATACCCTCTCCAAACTCACATACATAATAACCTTTGGAACAAACTTAAACCAAGTCTGCCTAGTTCCAAAACTTTCCTCTACATGTCAGTGCACTTTGATAGTGGTTGCTTCTACAAAATATTTTATTAATAGTATCTAAGTTAAGTTTCCTTTCTATGGACAAAATGCATACAGAGTCACGCAATTACAACTTTCTTTAAACTATCAAGCACTGACTTCTGATTGGTGAGTAGAGAAAGAAGAGTATTCACAGTCTGTGTGTGTGTTGTGTGTGTTTATGTGCAGGTACATTTGATTGTGGTTGTGTGAGTACAGGCCAAAGGTCAACATCAGGTGTCTTCCTCTCTCACTCTCCACCTTAATTTTAAATGTTTTATTTATTTTTATTTTATGTGTGTGAGTGTATCACCTGCATGTGTGTAAGAGCATGTCAAGCAATGCATGCAGAGGTCAGAGGAGGGCGTTAGATGCCCTGGAACTGGAGTTAAGAACAATTGTTAACCTCCATGTGGATGCTGGGAACCAAGCCCGGGTCCTCTGTAAGAACAGTCAGTGCTCTTAACCACTAAGCCATCTCTCCAGCCCCTCCACCTTATTTTTTGAAACAGGGTCTCTCGGTGCCTCTAGAGCTTGTCATTTCAACTAGACTGGCTAGCCAAGGGGTCCTGAGATCTGCCTGTCTGCACCCCATCCCTAGACTGAGGCTACAAACACATGCTACCATGCCCAGATTTTATGTGAGCACTGGGAATCCAAACCCAGGTCCTTATGCTTACACAACAAGTCTTTCTTTAACCACTGAACCATGTCTGTATTCATAATCCATATGTGAGTAAATGAATATATGATCTCCCTTGTGGAAGGTACAGCTAATGATCCAAAAGTCACCAAGATACTACCCATCAGACTGAACGAACAGGCTGCCCACTAGTTATGCTTTTCTTTATACAACATTTCTCTACCTCACCCTAGTTTCAACTGAGAATGCTTCCAGGGGCAAGAGAGGCAAGAAAGAAACAGAGCTGTCAGGGCAGTAGGTCAAAGCCACGTGTTATATCATATATCATATATCACATATCATATATGGAAGGGTCACTATATGAAATTCAGAGACCCACCCCCTGTGGCTTTGTTTCCATCCATGAGAGCATCTTTGAAGTTCCCTGGCAGGGATTACACTCCTCAAACACCCTTTCACCCCATCCCTTGTCCACATAAATACATGTCTGCTTCTCTCTGTGTTCCTCTGTCCGGCAGAAGCAGAGACTCTGAGTGGCAGGAGGCAGGAGGAGCTTCTGGGTGTTCTAACTCCATGGGTTTAGAACGGCTCAGATTACAAACTGCCACCACCCACCCATGTGTTCATGCTGCACCCATCACTCGTGCTGACAGGCACGTCTTGCTCTTTTGGCTGTCTTCACAGGAGGTGTTTACAAAGAAGAGCACCTGTGTGTGAACGCCAGACGTTTTCAGGAGTGGCTCAGGAGACAACGGGTCACATTTGGGAAGTTTCTGTGCCTGAACTTTGCCAACAGCTGTATCTGTGATAGATTGAGGCTTCTGTGAGATTTGGTGTTGAAAGAAATATGCTCCCTGTCTTTGTATTGGAAATGTATCTGTAAACCTGCCACATTCTATAGCAAGGGAACCAAAGACAAACACTTGGAGCCCCAACCCTTCTCCCTTAAGGAAGGTTAAAACATGCTGATTAAACGAAAAGTTTGGCTGAAACTAGATTCTTCTCCAAACACAAAGGAAGATTATAATTTCAAGCATTTTCCTCTTTGGATGTAGTCTTGAATATTAAGTATTGGTACCCAAGTGCCAGAGTAACGAACCAAAGCAAAGACCACCCATCAACTTAATTCCAAAGGATTATTTCATGTAACTCAAACTCCACTTATCTGAAAGTGGGTGATGCTGCTCAAAACTACCTGAAACAAAAACTCAAAGGCTTTATGGCAACTTGACCTTTTCAGTTTCCACCAATTTATTTTCAGATATATGGGAAAATATTTTCTACTTGTATTTGATGACATGGTTTCCAAATAACCTCACTTAATCTCTCAAATCACTCAAATGCCACTCACATGGAATCATAAGCCCAAAAGGTCATTATTCGATCCCATGAAAATTTAGCAAAACATAATTTTGATCCCCAAGATCCAAAAAAGCAACCTGCTGTTTCTTATAGTTGTTGTGCTTGCCCCCATCGTGAGATCGTTTGTTATTTGTAAGCATTTTCATTCCATCAGGCTCCACAATGAAACCCCTCTTACGAGAGCCCCGCTGTTCCGTCCTCCTTTCTTAACATTTTAGATGGAAAGGAAAGATTTAGACTTCGTCATTTCATAAAGACTTAGTCTTTGTCTTTCCAGAGTGCACCCCCTTTTGTCCTGAAAAGAAATCAAGGATGTTTCCCTAGAATCATTTCTGCAAAGGAGACACGATGCCCAGAGTGAAAACACATCCTTAGCACATTGTTTGCCTGGAAAAATAAACTGCATTATGAGGAAGAATGTGGAGAGAGGTAATCCTAGAAACCCAGAGGCAGAAGAAAGTTTAACTCCTTGACCTGCATCAAATGTTCACAGTTGTAACTGTTCGTTCCAAGAGGACTTTCTGGGACACTGATTGCAATATTGCTTAAAAGTCCTGCCACCTAGTGGAAGAAGTAAATAAACTAGACCTCAGGTAGTCTGCCGGGTAGAGCAGCTCTTGTACCTAGAAGGGTCTCCTGAAAAGTCCCACTGAGTTAGCTTTGGAAATGAATCGCATGTGGTGTCAAGATTGATAAATGGGCCACTTTGCTCTTCCTTGTTCAAATGCTTCCCATTCAGGACAAGACTCACTTGAATTCAAGCCCTGGGAGCTGTGGGTGGAATCCACAGATAGCCTGTAGTAATAATTCTGTTCATTGACTTTGGCTGACAGTTTTCAAAATGGATTCCTCAGAGTTAAGAAATAAACCAAATTTATAGCAGCTTACCCTTGTGAAGGAGACGTCACTACATACTTAATCCTCTCAAGCCTCAGCAGGAGGACTCTGTACAAAAGGGATTTCTTCAGTGGGCCAAGGGAAAGCATCCTGCTTGAATAAGAAGGTGGGTCATGAGTGGTCGGACCTCACAGATAGCCACTGTGTTTCTCAGAAAACTTCATGAGTCAGGCCACAGAACTTTCAGATAGGTTTTGCACAAAGTTCTGTTCCTGAATAAGACCTACGACGCATGCTTGGTCCCATGGTGCCAGCAGATGTCAATACCTTGGTGGCCTGAAGGAATGAGTTTGCCTCCCTACCTACCTGGCTAAGGAAACACTATGTCTCTCATGGACAATATCATAAACGGTGTGGGATTACTACACACTGAGAATGGACATGTTTCTATGAGATTAAGCTACTAAACATACTTGCCAATGATACTGACTCATTCTAATAGTCCAGGACTATCCAAAAAGGAGTTAATATTTCCTTCTGGTAAAAATGATTCTAGAATCCACTGGTTGTATCTTTGTTCCATCTCCTATCTGCTGGCGGTCACTCATGGATAAATCATCTACAGATGAACATGTGTAAGGTTTAAATTAGTATGCATAAATTACTTTGAAAGGAGTTCAAAAAGACAATCTTACCACTCAATATTCAAGAATTATGCCCCGTGCTTTAATCCAAACTTCCCATTATTTGTTCAACCTTTTTAACCAAACAGAATTGTTTACAGACCCAGATTTGATTTCACAAAGTATGTATTTCACAATTTAAGGCCAAAGTGCTTTTCATAATTTAATTATTAGTATTGCTTCATTCAAGAGGGTTTTTCCACCCTTTTGCAGAATAATAACTTCCTAAAAGTGCTTTTAAACAATAGAAACTTTAAAATTCATTCAGCAGAAAAGGAACTGTATTGTTTCCAAAGAATGTGAAATGTGTTTTATAAACAAAAAGTAATTATTGTTTTATCATTTTCTCAGTCATTCATAATAATGTTCATAAGCGCTTCTGTGATTACATGAGGTCCTCTTTGAAGGAAATTAGTGAGACATCAGTAAATGAACTGGAGACATGCCCTATCAGAAGTACTAATAGGAATCCTTCAGACTGAAATTAAAGAGCTATCCAGAACCTGAAATGCACATGAAGGGAAAAAAATGTACTGTGGTAAAAGTAACCACACAGGTCAAAATAAAGGACGTAGTAAGTAGATCTTTGCATATTTTCTTCTGATTTAAAAGACAACTGCATAAAGCAGTAAATTTAAACCTATGTTAACAGGTACACAATGTCTGAAGGTGCATTTTGTATGAAAATCTCACAGAGGAGAGAAAGCAGTTATGTAGGAGGAAAGGCCTTGTGTACTATTGAAATTCATTCGTATTATTCTGCACTAAATTGTTACACTCTAATGGTTTCCCAGGAAAATCTTTATGAAAATAGGTAAAGGAATGACATTAAAAAGGTACACAAGAAAATATTTATTTAGGCAAAAGGAAAAAAGACCAAAAAAGGAATAAGATCTGCAAGAAACATGGTAAAGCACAGATGTGAATGATTGGGGATTACACTAAATGTAAATGAACTAAACACTCTAATTGAAATACAGAGATTGGAGGCATAGAACTTTTATGTGTACAACAATATTATATCTATGAAAAACACATTTAATGGCCAAAACGAGATGGCTCAGCAGGTTAAAGCACTTGATGCACAAGTCTGACAACCTGATTTCAGGAAAAGATGGAAGGAGAGAGCTGACTCCACAAAAGTTGTCCTCTGACCTCCACATGCACACACACAATAATAATAAATATATAAAAATTTAAAACACATTTAAAATTCAAGACACAACTTATTTGAAAATAAAAATAATGAAGATAAAATATCATTCAAATAGTAACCAAGAGGGAGCTGGAATGGCTATACTAATATTAAGCAAAATAGTTTAAAACAAAATTGTCACTAGAGGCAAATAAAGACCAATCCATTAAGTTAGAAATATACATGTACTTAATTAAAGAACACCAAAATACATGAAGCAACAACTGACAGGATTAAGAGAAGAAATAGATAACTCAACAATAATTGGTAGGAATTCAATACTCCCACTTTCACTAAAACAACTACTAGACCAAAGATCCACAACGAAACCAAAGACAATCTATAACCAACTGCATCTAAGACCTATAGGACACTCCACCCAACAACAGAAGAATACATCTCTACTGTGCATAGAAAAACATCTCCAGATAAGATCATATATTAGGGTATAAAATAAGACCCAATACATTTAATCATATCAAGTATGATCTCAAACCACAACATAATAAATTAGAAATCAGTAATAGGTGATTTTAAGATTTCTCTCATAACACAAAAATTAACAAAGACATGTTTATCTTTGAGTCCACTTATATGATTTATGACATTTGTTGACTCACATATATTGAAACATCTTTGCATCTCTGAAATGAACCCTACTTGAACATGGTGGATGATCTTTTTGATGTGTATGAAGTTTATAACTATTTTGTTGAGAATTTTGCATATATGGTCATTAAGGATATGGTTTATAGTTTTCTTTTTTGGTGTGTCTTTACCTGGCTTTGGTATTAGAGTGATGCTGGCTTCATAAATCAATTTGGAAGTTCTCCCTCCATTTCTATCTTTTTTAATAAATTAAGTAGTATTGGATATAGATCTTTAAATGTCTAGTAGAATTCTGATATAAATCCATCTGGTCCTGGACTTCTTTTAGTCAGGAGGTTTTGTATTGCTATTTCAATTTTCTTATGTGTTATAGGTCTGTTTAAGCTATTGATCTCTTCTTGGGTTAGTTTTGGTGATTCCCATGATTTTCAGATACCCATCCATTTCTTTTGGGTTTTCAGATTTAGTAACATATAGGTTTTTAAAGTATTCCCTTATAATGTTCTGTATCTTTCTGGTGTCTGTTTTGATGTTTCCCCTTTCATCCCTGAATTTTTTGATTTGGAGGTGCTCTTTCTTTCTTTCTTTTAGTTAACTGGGCTATGGGTCTGTCAATATTGTTTATCTTTTCTTTTTTAAATAAATAATTTATTGAAAATTCCTTAAATGCATATAAGGTGTTTTGATTGACTCCATGCCCACTCCCTCCCCTCAAACTCCTTCCATATCTCCCCATCACTTTTCTCTGATAACTTCATGTACTCTTTCTTCGTCTTTAATTTTTTAAATGGGGCTTTTGGCTACTCTAACATCCCCCCTCTGAAGACGTAACCCTAAAATCTTTTAAGGATTAGATAAAAGATCCCAAATATTTTCGACAATTTTGGCTTTTGGAGCTAAGAGGCCCAAGGACATTTTGACTTTTAGCCAAGAAACTGGCTACTTTTCTTTACCCTACATTATCCTAACGGCCTACATTCCCCTGCCTAGCCAATTCCTATCTCCTATTCTTATCACACCATCCTCTGAAGAGGTTACCCAAATTGCTGATAGGGAATCAGGTGCAGACCGCTCTGGCTTCTTCCATGCTGAACAGGGATGCAGGGTGAGGCAATTGGAGTACCCCTTCAGTGGGTCTATCTAAGAGACCCCAAATTGCATAACTTTTATCTCTAAGGGGAAAATAATGTCCTTCAATCGTGACTAGGAGATGTGAAGAAGAAGTAAAGGCAAGAGTGATTAGATTAAGTAATTGTCTA
>NW_008350949.1:1679900-1703067 GCF_000622305.1 Nannospalax galili
CAATCATTTTAGAATAATAGCTGATTGTCTCCCTTAGCTACAGGTGGGCACTACAGTATTGGAGACCAAGATTTTAAGTCTTACATCTGAGCAGCACTTTCTGGTTAGGAACAAAATCATCAATGAGAAATAATTGTCTCAATAACTTTTTATACAGACTTAAGCCTATGTCTGGGAAGTGTAATCCCTTGAACTCTTAAAGAAATATACTGATGACTTTACTCTTTGGTTATATTTTCCTTTTGGGTGTTTAAGACCATACAGTTGGTACAAATAAATCAATTTATTTTTACACTTAAGGTCATTTGAGGATCTGTTCCTCGGGGATCACATGGGTTTGGGACAAGCTTCTGGCTCCTTTCTTTTACTAGTTCCATCTAGGTGAAGATAAGTCAAAGGTCCTGCTCGACCACGTCTGGCTTCACTTGGAAGCTTTTTACCCTAACTGCCTAGAGAATTCCTACCTCCTATTCTTATCACAACATCCTCTGAACGGGCTACCCAAACTGCCAGTAGGGAATAGGGGTGCAGACCGCTCTGGCTTCTTCCATGCTGAACAAGAACACAGGGAGAGGCAATTGGAGTACCCCTTCAGTGGGTCTATCTAAAAGATGCCCAAATTGCATGACTCATGTCTAAGCAGAAAAGAAAGTCCTTGAATCATGAATAGGAGATGTAAAGGAGAAGTAAAGGCAAGAGTAATTAGCATTACAAGTTCTAGACAGAGAACTAGAACAAAGTCAGAACAGGCAATTTTCAATTTTCATAAAGAGTCCCATGGAGTTTCTTGACAAGGGCTTCCAAAAGCATCCCTCTACTGGTTTCTTCCTCATTTTTCTTTTGTCTTCCAAGGCTGGACTCTAGAGTGAGCTATGACTATAGAAATTTTAAGGTTATGTGTATATTATTTTGTCTCATCCTTTATATATCAAAACAAACCTACACAGAACTTCATCACTTGCTTAGGCTTTCTCATTTTTTTGTATTTTGGAAAATAGCTCCATTCCCATATCCTTTAACATCTTTTACATTCTCATTTTCTTTTTTAATAATTATGAGACATAATAGCATTAACAAGCAAATTTCCATCTGTTGTGAGACTTCTTTTCCTGGGGAGGCTAAGCAATGCTTATTCCCTTTTAAGGTTCTAGTGTCAAGCCAATGTTTGATTAAAGTTTTACTGGGGAACCAATGAATTTACTGAGCTTACCGAGAAAACTGAGGGATTGCTGAGGTGTATGTATGACCTGAGGGTATGCACACTGGAGAGCCTTTACCCAGCATGGGTCATGGCTTCTCTTCCTAGCCTTCCCCAGATTGTATACTTAAGCCCTCCCCAAATCCAGGAGGCCATGTGTGAAATGGGCCAAATTACATACAGTTGGCTGGAAAGAGTGGCTGGATACTCCAGTGAGGTCCAGTGACCCTACATGGCCCTCTTTTAATGAATGAGCATAACTGTCAACAAGGCCAATTGTGATGATGTTTTGTGATCAGGCTCAGCTGATGTCATGATGATGGTAGTTATTTCATGCAGAAAGGGCTGCTGTATAGCATCATCTAATTAAAAGGACCTGGAATTTAAAAGGATTTGGTGCTAGGATCCACATATAAGGGAGAACATGTCATTTGTTTTTCTGAGTCTGTGTTACTTCACTTAATATAACAGTGTCTAGATCCATCCATTTACCTGAAATTTTCATTATTTCATCTTTCTTTACTGCTGAATAGAACTCCATTGTGTAAGTATACCATATCTTTGCTAACCACTTGTCAGTTGAGGGACACTTAGGTTGCTTCCATCTCTTACTATTGTGAAAAGAGCAGCAACAAACATGGTTGTACAAGTGTCTCTACAATAGGATGAGTCCTTTGGGTATATGGCAAGAAATGGTATAACCGGGTCATATGGAAGGTTAATTTTTAGTTTTTCAAGAGTTCTCTACCCTGTTTTCCATAGAGGTTGCACGAGTTTAAGAACCCACTCTTGGATTCATTGATTCTTTGTATTGTTTTCTTTGTTTCAATTCCATTCATTTCTGCCCTGATTTTTATTACTTCTTGTCTGCTGGGTTTCGGTTTCATTTGTTGTTGCTTTTCAAGTGTCTTGAGTTGCAATGTTAAGTCATTTATTTGTGATCATTCCAATTTTTTAATGTAGGCACTTAGAGCTCTAAACTCCCTCTAAGGACAGCTTTCAGCCTGTCCCAGAGATTTTGTTGTGCTGTAGTGTACATTTCATTTAGTTCCAGGAACACTTTTATTTCTTAATTTCTCTTTTGACCCATTCATCATTCAGGAGTGTGTTGTTTAATCTCCATGTGTTCGTGTAGTTATTAGGGTTTCTTCCAATGTTGATTTTAAGCTTTATTTCATTGTGGTCTGATAGAATTGCATGGAATTATTTCAATCTTTCTGTATTTGTTGAGGCTTGTTTTCTGCACCCCTCCCCAGTATGTGGTCAATTTTGGAGAAAGTTCCATGGGGTGCTGAATAGAAAGTATATTCTTTGGTGTGTGGGTGGAATATTCAGTAGATGTCTGTTAGGCCCACTTGATGTATGGTATTGTTTAATTCAGATGTCTCTCTGTTAACTCTCTGCCTTGTTGAACTATCTAATGCAGGCAGTGGGGTATTGAAGTCCCCTACTATTAGTTGGGATTAATCTGTGTCTTAAAGTCCTATAGTATTGTTTTTATGAAGTTGGTGCATATATGTTCATTATTGTAAAATCTTCTTTTCCAATTGTTCCTATGATCAGAATGAAATAGCCCTCGTTGCAACTCCGGCTTTTTTTTAGTGCCATTTGCTTGGAATATTTTTTTCCATTCTTTCACCTTAAGGTAGTGCCTGTCCTTAAAAGTGAGATGGGTTTCTTGCAGACAACAAAAAGATAGGCTTTGTTTCTTAATCTATTCAATTAGCCCATGTCTTTTGACTGGGGAGTTCAGTCCATTGATATTTAAAGTCATTAATGAAAGATGTGTATTGAGTCCTGTCATTTTGATTTCTGTTTGTATTCTTGGTCTAACTGTGGTTCCACAGTTATACCTTCATTTAGTTTCTTTCTGTTACCCCTTGGGTAATAAAATATGCATAGCATAACATTTATTTTCATTTTATTCTTATTTTTTATGTGCATGATTGCATTGCCTGCATACCTGTGTTGTGCAATGCCTGTGGAAGTGAGGTGGTGTTGGATCCTCTGAAACTGGAGTTGCAGATGGTTGTTAACCACCGTGTGGGTGCTGGAAATCAAACCTGGGTCCCCTGCAAGACCTGTCAGCACTCTCAACTGCTGAGCCATCTCTCTCTCCAGCCCTGCATAGCATAAAATTTGTAATTCTGATCATCTTAAATGATTGGTTCAGTGGCATTTAATACACTCACAGTATTGTGTGATCTCAGCACCACCCATGTCCAGAACTGTTTCAATCACCCCAACAGAAATCCTATAATTATTAAACATCAAATCTCCATCACTGGAAGCATCTATCTTCATGAGACAGCTAGAAATCCTAGTGTAACGAGCCTCTTTCAGACAAAGGTCTGGGGGAATGGCTTCGTTTGTATGGCTAGGGACCTATAAACCAAATATTATAATTAGATGAAGCAATCTGATTAATCAACTCAACAGCCTGAGCCAGAGGCTTCTACAACTTCATTACATACATGGACCAAGAATGAAGGAAGGCTTTCCTTAGGAGACCCTAGGATGTAGAGAGTACATGTATAATGCTAGTGTTCCAACACTACACCTCAGCCCTCACTGTTCAATGCAGGCAAGAGTATTTGCTATGAGCAGTTAAGATTTTCTATCCAGCAGTTAAGATTTTCTCTCTCTTTGCTGCAGAGGATATTGGGTGGGGCAACCAGAAAGAGTTCATAGAGCTCTCAAATAGTATACGCAGATGCCAGTCCCTGTCTGAAGATCTGTTCTGTGAGAACACGTGTACAACAGTTGGTGAATCCATACTGTTTTGTCCTTTTTCATGTGAAGCAAAGTCAGTGGGACTGACAGCCTATCATTTCTTCGGTTTCTCACTCAGGGTAAATGTAAGACATATATTTGGTACTGAAATGTATTTGTCTAATATTTCATCTAAACATGAAGAAACTGTCCAGAGAAATATGATATGTTGACTGTGTGTGCATTAGTTTTTCAGGGCTGCCGCAGCATAAACTACAGACCGGGTGACTTCAGCAAAGCAAATGTGCTGCCTCACTGTACTGGAGGCTGAAGTCAGAGTTCAAGGTGCACGTCTTCTGAGGCTTGCCTCTCCTTAGTTCATAGATGGCTGTTATCATCCTGTGTCCTCACATAGCTGTCCCTCTGTATCAGTATCCCAGTGTCTGTTTTTTATAAGGACACACCGTTTAGAAGTGTTTGCAATCACTCTAATGATCTCATTTTAACTTAATTACCTCTTTCGTTTTAGGTCCTATACACAACTACAGTCACATTTTCAGGGACTCCAACTTCCATAAATGAATTCGGGAGAGACTCAATCCAACCCAGTAACACTGAGTACCTGTGTGTTATGTTACTTTTGTCCTTAAAGCCAAGATACTTTACAAACAGATGATTTTTCTGTCATCCCCCTCTGCAAGTCCATAATATGGACTACAAGATAATGTCCTTTCTTTTTTTAATATTTTTATTTCATGTGTATGTGTGTATTGCCTGCATGTAATAAGTGCATCCATGTCATGCAATGCCCGTGGAGGCCAGAAGAGGCTGTCAGATCCCCTGGGACTGGAGTTACAGACAGTTGTTAGCTGCCATGTGGGTGCTGGGGTTCGAACCCGGGTCTTCTGCAAGAACAGCCAGTGTTCTTAACCACTGAGCCATCTCTCCAGCCCCCATAATGTCCTTTCTTTAAACTTCAAGATTTAGCATAACAAACTGGGCTATGATTCCTTTACCAAAAGAACTCAAGGGAAGAACCAAACAAGGTAACAGGTAGAAATCTGAGAGCTTCCTAAGAAGACCAAGCTCTTGACAAATAGTCCCATCACAGTCCTAACAAGGAAAGGCATTCTGATCCAATTTTGAGTGTCCACAAGAAATTCTAACCAGTAGTACTGCTAGTCTTCCTTCTGTCACCCTGGAGATCTGACAAAACATATGTGTGTTGTAGCTGAAGACTGTTACACATGTGTGCCTCCATGACTTAAATGAGGACACTGGGGACCAGTGAACAATACTAGGTTTGCTTCATGCTGTAGATGGTTAGGGAAAATTATGGCAAGCTCGCATGATTTATAACTATCGGTATCACTGTGGCTATTATTCAGTGTTAAATTACAAATAAACTAAAAAGAAATTCTTACCCTGCATCAAACCCAATGTCATTAGAGTGGCTTAGTGATGTGATGTCATGACCTAGAACTCTTACATCATCAAAGAGATGTGTGGGATGGAAGAAATAAGGGCAGTAATTAAAGATGGAGCAAAATTTGTGCACTCTGCCTACCAAACAGTCTGTCAGTCCCAGAGACCATCTCCACTCATCTGCACCTTTTCTGTATGTGGACACAGAAGTGCCATCTTTTCTTACCACTGGAATTTCTGGCTGTCCTGGGCTTTCTTCCTGACCATAGTTTATGGCTCAGAAAGCATGCTGAAACACAGAGATTTCTTAGGGAGACAAAGAAACTTCACTTTCTGGCGCGGGTCACCAGGCCACGGGGTTGTTTTTGTTGCTGCTGGTGTTTGTTAGTAGAACTTTCTCTAAGTTCCCAGTGTTTCCCATCGACGCCAACGTGGGTCTTATTTTCTTTTTCCCAGATGCACTTTCAGTTGTTGTCTTTTTTCAATCAATCCCCAGATGTTGTTACTTATTCATCTTATTTCCAGCACATTTTATCCTTTCCTGAACTTCTGCACAATCCCTGTCCACGCCACACCGCCCTTTGTGTCCTCACCCACCCAACCAGGCAAATTCCTCAAAACTGCTGCAGTCCCACTAAATGCAGTCAGTTCTTCCGGGCTCCAGCCGAGTGTACCCCAGGTCTAAAGACAAAAAGATGGCTGTCTATAGGAGCACCCTCTCAGAATGAGCTCCCAGCTGAGAGCCAGATGCTGTTGAGGTCTGGCTGCTATTGTGTCAAGTCCCTGTAGGGAGGAAGAATGCTTGCTGGGGTTCTGGGACTAAACCACAGTTTGTTTAGAGACTTTTTAAAATAGTCTTTTTGTGCAAATATCAAGCCAGTAAGCCAGGAATGCTTTTTAAATTGTTGAACAATATAAAATTGCAACGAAGTCTTGCCTTTCTGTAATTCTTTGTGCATTTGGCATTATTTGGAAATGAACTCTCACATAAATTAAGTTTTAGACAGTTGAAACACATCTTTAAGTCCTGAATTGTTGCAACTCATACACTCTCTAGAATGTACACATTTTAGGGTGTGCTGGTTGTGATAGAATGCCTTCCTAATATCTCAGTTCCTGTACTCTAATATTAATAGCTATGCCTTAATACCTACGAATTATTAAGACTAAGTTTCCCAACCTTGGCATTACTGACCTTGTAGAACAGATAAGTCATTGTTGTCCAAGTACAGTCTACGCAATGTAGGATGTTGAGCAGCATCTCTGGCCTCTACCCCATCGGTACTGCCACCCGAGGGATAACAACTAACAGCTAAATAACAGGAATGTGCACTATCATGTGTTTTCTAAGCATCATATTGGAGGCCATAGTCATTGCAATAAGAAAACAAAAGCAAAATGAAGAAAAGAGGACATAGAAGGGTTGGAAAAGACAAGTACGTTGCAAATTCTTAGAATAAATCTAAATAAATTTAGAAGTCAGTAGAAATGTAAAAACCAGTTATAGTCTATTACTCAAAACAACCTGGGAAAGAAAACTTTGAAGATATTATGAACTGCCCTATTGAAAATCAGGGGCTGGAGGGATGGTCAGTGGTTAAGAACACTGGCTGCTCTTACAGAGGACTCAGGTTGGGTTTCCAGCACCCACATGGCAACTCACAACCATCTGTAACTCCAGTTCCAGGGAGTCTGATGCGCTCTCCCATCATCTGCAAGCACCAGGCACACATGTAGTATACATACACATATGCAAGCAACACTCATACAAATAAAATAAATCATTTGAAAAGTCAAATAATTAGAGCTGAATCTGACAGGAAATGCATGTAACTGAAAACTACGAAATATTTAAAAGAGTTAAAGGGAGACGGTGTACAATGGGCAGCAGGAACTGGAGGAATACTCGTTTCCCTCTTCTGAAGTGTATCTACGCATTCAATGCCCCACTTTTTCTTTTTTACCTAGGAGATTTTTTTCATTACTGTTTCAATTATACTACATGTTATAGATCTATTCAATTGTTTATTTCATCTTGGTTTAACTCTGGTAGGTCCCATACATCTAGAAATTAATCCATTGCTTTAGATTTTACAGTTCAGTGGGCTATACATTTAAGATATGCTCTCTATATTCTGGACTTCACTGGCATCTGTGGCAATGGTTCGCTTCCATTTCTATTCTATTAATTTGGATCGTCTCTCTCTTTTCGTTAGTTTGACTAAGGGTTTGTCAATCTTATCTTTTCAAAGAATCAACTCTTTGTTTATTCATTCTTTGCATTGTTTATTTGTTTGTTTAAATTTCACTAATTTATGTCTTGGTCTTAATTATTTCTTTCCATCTACTGAATTGGGGTTTGGTTTGTTCTTCCAGGGCCTTAATGTGCACCATTAAGTTACATATTTGAGATTTCTCATATTTCTTGATGTAGACATTGAAAATTGAAAGAAGTCCTTGTGCTCTGTCTCACCACAATGGAATAAAACTACAGATCAACAGCAAGAGAAACCCTAGAGTATACACTGGCTCGTGGAGATTAGGCAACACACTGCTGAATGGTTCCTTGAAAAAAATAAGAAGGAACTAAAAGAAGTCCTAGAATCAAATGAAAACATAACATACCCAAACCTATGGGATGCAATGAAAGTAGTCCTAAAAAGAAATGAACATCTTTAAGTGCTTATATTAATAAATCAGAGAATCAGTGCCAGGTGTGGGATACCTCCCTAAGAGTTATTGGCCAGGGAGGTCTCAGAGGCTCCCACAACAACACAGGCTATTGCTATTGCTCTTGGTTTCTTACTATAGCTAGATGATAAGACCCTATTGCTGGAGACAGAACACACTTTGGTTGAAGAACATAGAAAACTCACGCTTGAATTCACCTGAAAACTTCCCTGATGGCTAGCTTTCATTGTGCTGGAAGCCTCTCTTTAGGCCAATGTATGAAGAAAACATACATTTCTTCAGGCCAATGTATGAAGAAACTCATCAGTGGTATTACCCATTGATGAACCCTGAATGCTATACAGCTAACCTGCCAAGCAAGGTGTGCTCACAGGTGTAATCGTGATGTGAAGGTTATATAGGTAATCAATCACTTTCCAATTAGATTTGAGGCCTGCTCCACAGGGGGGCAGTTCATATCTAATACTGTAAACCTGATCAAAATCATGGACCTCGTACTGTTGCTTTGCCAAATGGACATGTTGTCAAACTGTCTTCTAAATATTTATGTTTATACCCATAGATTTGTGCTGCTCTCAACCTTGGCCAGTGAAGCTTCTTTCTGTAGTGGGTAATAGTTAATACAGAGATTCATAATTGGTCAAAGTGCTACAACTAAGTGGCTGTTGGGTGCTCAGCTAGAACTGGGACATCTAAAACAAATCCCCCTCCCCTCAAGGCTCAGGGAACACTATAGAAGAGGGAACAGAAAGGCTGTGAGAACTGAAGGTTGGGCCAATCACTGGGAAATGTTGTCTTATCAATGTGATGGGGCTGATGCACTCATGAACTCAGCAGCTGTGATGACTTGCATAAGACCTGCACAAGAGCAAGCCAACAAAACCAGTCAGCATTTCAACAGGCAGCACTACCTGGACTCAGTGTGCTATCAAGGAGGAGAAGGAGGAGGAGGAGGGGAGGGAGGGAGGGAGGAGAACATGTTAGGGGGATGTCTAGAGGGAGGGAGAAGTTGGAGTGGAAATGATCAAGATACATTGTACGCATGTGTGAAATCGTCAAAAAGTGAATAACATATCTTATAAAAATGGAAATGATGAACATGATTGAATTAAAGAACTTAAAACAAATTTTACTATATACAAATTACCAATATTTTAAACATATTCACTTATTTAAAAGAATATATAAATACAACATACTGGTTAGTTTTTGTCAACTTGACACAAACTAGAGTCACCGGAGAAGAAGGACTCTCAATTGACAATTGACTCAGAGGGCCCAGTTCCCTGTGGACAGTGCTGTCCCCAGGCAGGTGGGCCTAGGCTGCATAAGAAATTTAACTGAACAAACCAGGGGAGCAAGTCAGTAAGCAGTGTTCCTCCATGATCTCTGCTTCAGCTCCTGCCTCCAGGTTCCTGCCTTGAGTTCCTGCCTTCCGTCAATGATATAAACCCTTTTCTCCTCAAGTCAATTTTGGTCATGGATTTTATCACAGTAACAGAAAGCAAACTACAATATAAAATAGAAATGATGGGAGATGTAAAAGTGACCCAAACAGAATATTGGGAAATGAATCAACAACAAAAAAATTCACAGGTTAAGATTTAACAGAAGAAAAGATTAGCAAGCAAAAAAACAAACAAACAAAAAAAACGATGTTTTTTTAAATGAACCTCATCGTGAAGCAGACATTATCAAGTCAACTAATGTACTTGTAATTATCATCTCAGTGGGAAGAAATGTGGACACATGGCATAACAAAGAAAGTAAAAAACCGGATACATATTTTCCAATTTTGAAGAAAGTTATAAAGACAGAAGTCCAAGTAGTCCAATAAACATCAAAGATGTCAAAATATTGTTGAATTAAAGTGAAAATTTGAAAATCTGAAATGAAATCAGAAAAAACACACAATACAAACAGATGTACAAGAATAAGAATTAGGACATCCAGGTAAGACGGTGGATTAGATGATCCATCAGTGCAACTCAGTGGAAGAAAACAGGGTAAGACACAACAGTCTCTATTCCTGTACTAACAGCCGTAAACAAACTTGTCAAGCCAAGTGAATGAGGTCTCTCCAGGTAAACAGGCAAAAGGAGATGTGAACTGGTACCCAGCCATACCCCACAACTCTAGCTGCGGTCATAGACACCAGGGCTGCAGGAAAAAGTAGGTAAATTGACAAGGACTGGACACTGTTCCTGTTAAAGCCTGGACCAAAAAATGCTGAACAGACACTCAGCCTAGTGCACAGGATTCTGTCCTAGGGCATCTGGAACTTCTAGGCGATGACTTACACATGCACACATACACACACGCACACACATACACACACGCGCGCACACACGCACACACGTGCACACACATACATGCACACGTACACGCGCACACACATGCGCACGCATGCACACATATGCACACACGCACACACATACACACACAGACACACACGCACACACACGCACACATACACGCACACGCACACACACACCACTCCAGTGCCAGGAACAGCTACAGAGAGCAAAGCAGAAGCAGAGCCAAGGGCTGAGCTCACGATGGATAGACAGGCTGGGGAATTGGCTCCACGGCTGGCGTGTGGAGCCCAAAGCCTCAGACTGCATCTCTCTGCTGAGGGAGACCCTCCAGCAAGGGCTCCTATACACCCCTCCCTGGCACACACATCAGTGCCTCTGAGGCAGCGAGCAGATGCCCAGGTGCAAGGAAGGGCTGGAGATAGCACAGGCTGCATACATGAAACTTGACATGTGATCTCCAGGGAACACTAAGGGTCCAGTCGCTGCCTCTGCTAGCAACAATGCGAAAACTGAGAAACTACACTGCTCAATTTAGTGCAGTTGTGCCAGAAACGCAACCCAAAAGGTCATTTGTTTAAACACTGCGAGACAATAGATATCCCAAAACGGTTTTATGGATTTGAGCTGAAATTACACCCTCCCATCAGCACAGTTTGCTACATGACGCATCACAGGGAGGGAAGGAGTTCAGAACTCATCCCACCAAGGAAGAAATGCGGAATGCTGTCATGATACTTTTACTTTTATTTAATCATTTATTTTTATTTTCCGTGTATGAGTGTCATGCCTGTATGTGTGTAAGTGCACCCATGCCGTGCAGTGCCCTCAGAGGACAGAGGAGGGTGTTGGATCCCCTGGAACTGGAGTTATGGATGGTTGTTAGCTGCCGTGTGGGTGCTGGGATTTGAACCAGGGTCTTCTGCGAGAACAGCCCGTGCTCTTCATTGGGTCATTTCGTCAGCTCCTGATATTTTTAGTGGCATGAACTTTTATTGTACTTTCTCTTTTCATCTTCAATCTAGTGTGAGTGTCTCTCAGTCATCCTGCTTTCACTTGTATATTGTTTGGTTCAGGTATATGCTTGTTCTGGATGTTTCTCCGCCCATTCTGTTGTGTGACTCTTCACTCTTCTTTACACACAACCCACCTACTTCCCCTCTCATTTCTACTCCATTTCCTTTCTCTCTCCTGGCTCCCTCCCCTTTCCCTTCTTAGCAGTAACTTTCCATAGTTTTAATAATCTTTAAATTCTGTGGATCCTAAACGTATCCACTTCCCCCTTCCAGCTTTTTCCTCCTCATTTTTTTAATCAGTTGATTGAATACTAATTCCTAACCTTTACCCAGCCTACTTCCTTTCTGCTCCTAACCTTAATAACTAATATCTTAGTACACACTGTACTATCCTTGTCTTTTATGAACTAATCATTATTGAAGTTAAAAGGGTGGCTATTTTGCATGACTTTTATGACATTTGCATAGTAGGCCTGTCCAGCCATCATGGTTGCTTCCATAATTAATATCCTACTTACAGAGTACTACAGGTCAGGTCCAGAGCCATAAGTATGTGGACTGAAGTTTTGGCTACTGAACTATGTAACTCAACCCTACTACAACCAAGTCCCACTTGGACATTGAAAATGCTTCAACCGAAAGCTTATAGCTGGACAAAAATTCCAATCAGTGAAATAACCCAGAGTTCAAATAGCCCAAGTTCAAATGCATAAATATGGGAAACGTGAAAAATCAAGGCAGTGTGGCCCCTCTGAAAATACCAATTCCATATTGGATTCCAATGAAAGTGAGTTAGATAAAATTCCAGGCAAAACTAAGGGGCCCTAGAGGTCCCCCAAACAATAAAGGCCATTGCCAATAATGTTGGTTGTACAGCAAAAGTGGAAAAACCTATTGCTGAAGACACTGCATGATGTGAACACAGAAGAGGGAGAAATCAAGCTTGGATGAGCTGGAAACTCCCTGCCATGGGTGGCTTTCATGGTGCCAAAAGGCAATATTCAGTTGACTGGGGAGAATCATCCCCTATCATTGTACTCATTGACGGAGCCCACATGTTGCACTATTAATATAACAAACAAGATGTTCCTGATGATTCAATAAAGTGTCTAGTGTATGTACAACCAGCAAATTTTCGATTGGATATAATGCCCATTCCTAGGTGTAGAACACAGATCTGCTACTGCAGACCAGGCCTATCCCCTGTGGCAGGGGAGAATACAGGCCCCTGTGGGAAGCCACTGCAGTTGTTTTGTTAGATGGGCGTGATGCACCTGCTAAAGTACCGTCCTAGCATTTGTGTCTACACCATAGGTTAAATTATTACAGCAGCCACTGTTTAGATGTTCTTGCTTCTTGCTGTTTATGTTTTTATGGTAGATAGAATCCCACTGAAATGGGCCAACAGCCCATGGAAAACAGATGATGAAGAGACCCCAAAAGTTCACACAATGGGAGGAAGATCATCCCACACCTACCACCCCCTGCAAGGGACTTTTGCGGAAGAGGTTGGCAGAAAGGATGTAGGAGCTGGAGGAAGGGGTGGAGTGTGAACTGGAAGTGTCCTCAGACCACTATGCCGGCAAGCTGTAGTCACACCTCCTTCCCACACTCGTCAAGGACTCGAGGGGGGAAGTCAGCTACCCCTCCTGCCCAATCAGTTGACCTTAGCTGCATGAGGGACAGGAGCTAAGGATATATAAGCCAAGAACACCATGAGACCTCTCTCTCGCCATTCTGTGTGGCTGTTGGGAAGTCACAGGATCTGTATTTGAGTGTAGACTTTCCAGCACAGCTGTAAATGGGGGGCGCCCACTCTTCTGTAAATAAACCCCCACCTTATGCTCTGTTAGCAAGCCCAATAAACTAGTTAGGATTTTTAAAAAATAGAACAGAGCTAACGGAAACCTACATTATTCCACCAAACTTGACCCCATGTTGGCGAATCCTTTGGTTTTTTATTTTTTATTTTTTTGGTCTTTTTGAGACAGGGTCCCCCTGTGACCCCAGCTGGCCTGGAACTTGCTGAGTGGACCAGGATGGCCTCAAACTCACAGAGATCTTCCGGGCTCTGCCTCCCAGGTGCTGCAACTGGGGACATGCGCCACCATGCCTAGCTTTAGTCCTTGATTTCTTATCCCTACTTTTCTACCCTTAAACTTGTACATGTATTTTTATGTAACCTGCCTCAAGTTGTTTCTGGAAAAAATGTGTTAAAAATTGCCTCTCTTTGGAATAATAAAAACACTGTTAATAAAAATTCCAGGCAAAAAATTCAAAAGGATAATGATAAGAATGCTTTAATAATCGGTTGGTGAAATGGCTTAGCCGGTAAGAGCATTTGCCACACAAATTTGACAACTTGAGTGTGATCCCTGGAACTCATATAAAGGTGGAAGGACAGAACAGACACCGCAAAGCTGTCCTGTGGCCTCCACATGCACGTTATAAAAGAATGCTTTAATGAAATAAAAGAAGGTAAAAACAAATTCTTAAGTGATTTAAAAGACAAAAACAAATTGCTGAAAGACAAAATTCAATGGAGGATATGAAAGAAGAATTCGATAGAGTCACAAATGCTAAAAAATTAAATTGAAATCATATAAATGACAAGCTCAGTAAATCAAGTAAAAAGCTCAGTAGAAATCTCACCAATAGAGCAGACCACCAGAAGACAGAGTATCAGAATCAACAGGATGGCAAACTAAACATTCAGACAGCAACAAAGATAAAATGACCAGAAAATACAAAAACAACTTATGCGAAGACCAAATTTATGAGTCATATGGATAAAAGCAGAAGTAGTTCATGTTAAAAGCATAAATAATATTCAATAAAATCATAGCAGAGGGTCAGGCATGGTGGCGCATGCCTTTAATCCTAGCATTCAGGAGGCAGAGGTAGGTTGATCTCTATGACTTCCAGGCCCACCTAGTCTGCATAGGGAGCTCTAGGCCAACTTGGTCTACATAGCAAGTTCCAGGCCAGCTGAACCTGTCTCTAAACAAAATCATAGCAGAAATTTTTCCAAATCTAAGGAAAAAGATGACCGTCCAAGCTCAAGAGGCCTTAAGAGCATGAATTAATACACACCCTTCAATGATTATTTTGAATATTAATGAACTAAGCTCTCTAATCAAAAAGCATAAGCAGATTTAAAAATAGGTTCTAAGGCTGGTGTGGTAGTGCATACCTTTAATCCCAGCACTTGGGAGGCAGAGGCAGGTAAAGCTCTGTGAGATCAAGGCTAACCTGGTCTACAGAGTGAGTTCAAGGCCAGGCATGGCTACAGGGAGACCCTGTTTCAAAAAAGAAAAAAAATCAGCCTCTATATAGTTGTTTCCTCCAAGAAATGCACCTCTCTGTTGAAGACAAATACAGATATCAGTCTGAAAGCATGGAAAAAGCATTCCGACCAAATGGGACTATAAAACAGGCAGAGGTCACTGTTCTAGTATCTGACATAATTGACTTCAAGCCAAAATTAGTCAGAAGAAATAAGGAAGGTCATTTCATGCTGATTAAGGGAACAATCCACCAAGAGGAAATTATAATTCTAAACATAGTCACCAAACACCAGTTTGAACTGCACCCAATTTCATTGACAAACACTACTGGATGTAAAGACACAGATTAACCTTAACACAATCATAGTGGGTGACTTCAGTAGCTTACTGTCACCAATAGGTAGATCATTCCAATAAAAGAGAGAGAGAGAGAGAGAGAGAGAGAGAGAGAGAGATCTGAGTTAAATGACATCATAAATCAGATGGAGCAAATGGACAAACATTTACAGAGGAAGCTTGTCCCCAGTCCTTTGCTCTCCCTTCTCTCTACATCCTGGCCACCACAGAGTAAAATGTTCTGTTCTACTGTATGATCTTATTATACTCTGCCTGGTCAAGGAGCAAAGGGATTGGGTCAAGAAACCATGGACTGAAATCTTTCAAATCACATGTAAAAATAAACCTTTTCTCCTTTGTTTCTCAAGTAGAGAGTGGATATATAAGTCTCAATAAAGAAAAGGATAATATATATTATACACACACACACGCGAGTGCATTATGTGTGTCAATTATCCATTTTATTTTTTGGTAACACAATGTATGCCAAGATAACAGTTTTCATTATTGGCATACTGTTTTTCCTCCAGAAATCTCTCAAACCTGCCCCCCTTCATCTAGCAAAATTTAACCACTAGATGCTAACTGCCTATTTAAAAACAATCAAAATCTAGACTTCAAGGTCAGAGCTTTGAATGACTTGAGGCATGAAATTTGCATTATAAACACTAGATATAAAAGAAAACATAACACCAGATAGGTGGTGGCGCACCTTTAATCCCAGCACTTGGGAGGCAGAGGCAGGTGGATCTCTGTGAGACTGAGGCCAGTCTGGTCCACATAGTGAGCTCCAGGTGGGCTGGGGCTATGGAAGATCCTATCTCAAAAAAGAAAGAAGGGAGGAAGGGAGGGAGGGAGGGAGGGAGAGAGGGAGAGAGAAAAGAGAGAGAGAGAGAAAAGAAGGAATAATCAGAATTAATTTTCCTGTCCTAGGAAAAATAAAAGTTTAGAGGATGGGGCAGAAAACAGCTGAAGAAGTAATATAGCCTAGACTTAGGTTGTTTCTTTAATAAAGGGTCTTATTCCTTCTCCTCCACCTCTGTCTACCTTTGTTTGAATCTTGGAAGAGGAAGAGGAAATAACAGAAACCCCATATACATTAAGGGATTGAATATCAGAGAGAAAATTGCCTCAGTTCACAAGTGGATCCTAGAGAAACTGAATGTTTTTAGAGTTGCCTTATCACTGGCTAGGATAACTGAACACACCTGCTTCAGACACCCTGAGTTTCCCATGCTACAGTGACGCATGAAAAAAAAAATCAAAAAAGTTGTTGAAAGGTAGGGCTGAAGAGAGGCTCATTTAGTAAAGTGCCATCTGCACAAACACAGGACCTAAGTTCAGATCCCCAGCACCCACGTAAAAGCTGGACATGATGGCCCATGTTTAAAACCCTCATGCTGGAGCAGGAGGCCAGGGAAGATGCAGAGACTAGCAGATCCCTAGAGCTCACTGGTCAGACAGCCTAGCCATTGGCAAGCTCCAGGGTCAATGAGAGACCCTGTCTCACAAAGCAAGGTGGGGCGTGGTTGAGTAAGACATTCAGTGTAAACCTCTGTCTGAAGAAACATGTACACAATGCATGCACACTCACATACACACACATAACATGTGTACATACATATACCCACACACACACACACACACACACATACACTCATAAAATAATAAAAATAAAGTTGCTGAAAGAGCTCTGTATGCTAGAAACTTGGTCCATATGAGAAAGACACAAATGTATCAATGGGTTGATGGTTAAGGAAAAGTGGGAACAGGCCGTATCAAACCATAGGAAAATCTCCTCATCCTAGGTTTACACAGTGTATCAGTTCTTACTAAGAAATGCTATATAACAGACTATCCCAAATTCAGTGAGTTCAAATAATAATCCATTTGGTGCTTCTGTGCCTGCAAGTCAGCTGGAATTAATTGACCTAGGTTGATATTCTGGGGGAAAATTTTGCTATAAATGTCACATTATTTCCCCTTTTGTATTAATTACTTTTCTGTTGCTATGATAAAACACCATGACCCAAAGCAACTCATAGAAGGAAGAAAGTTTATTTTAGCTTATGGCTCCAGAGGGAGAGTCCATAATGGCAGGGGGGTCACGGCAGCAGGTGGCAGAAAGAAGCTGAAAGACCACATCTTCAACCCCAAACACCAAGCAGAAGAAGTGAACTTGAGGTGTGGCAAGGCTGTGAACTCTCAAAGCCCAGCCCAGTGACACTTCCTCCAGCAATGCTGCACCTCCTAAACCTCTCCAAACAGTGCCACCAACTGGGGACAGAGTGTTGAAATACCTGAGCCTATGAGGGGCACTTGTCACTCAAACCCCCACATAAACACACACATATACACACTAAACAATAAATAAATATTTTAAAAATTACTGTACAAGATGGGAGTGGTGCACATACCTTTAATTCCAGCATTCGGGAGGCAGAGGCAGGTGAATCTCTGAGATAGAGACCAGTCTGGTATACATGGCGCGTTCCAGGCCAGTTTGGGCTATAGGGAGATCCTGCCTCAAAAAACAAAACAATAAATATTACTGAACAAAAAATAAAATCACATTGCATACACACCAAGGATTTGAATTATGGTTCATATCTGTGACCATTGGGAATTTTTTAAGAGGGATTAAACAAAGCCAAGGGAGCCCATAGGAATGAGTTCATCAGGACATTAGAACAGCATAGTAAATAAGGTGATATTTCATCTCTGTTATCAAGGATGCAGAGAATTTCAAACAACAGATTAAAAGCACATAATCATGTGACTTCTTCTTAAAAATTTGAAATGGCAAAGATTTCTATGACTGGATCACAAAGTGCAGTGATCCTTCCCCAGTCACCAGATGTGTCATGTGTCAGCAATGGGACCCTTTAGTGGGATTTTTGCTATTACCGTCTGGGTTTTGGCTTTTGATGGTGGTGTTTTCTGCTTTGGCTAAGAGAGAAGAGAGGCACTTACAGTAGAAAAGAAACTGTGTGAGAACGTGGTGTCTCCACAGTGGGAATCAGGACGGGACGGCTGGCATGGACAGTTATCCCGAAACAAAGAGCAGAGGAAGGGGAGATGTGGGGAAAGCATAGAGGAGCCAGTAATGGAATTTTTAAAGAAAAAATCTCAGATTTTAACTCTAATGTTTAACCCTAAATTCAATGTTACTTTTCTGTTGAAGTCTTTTTTATTTTTGGTTTGGGACTTTTATTTTTGTTTGTTTCTGAGATAAAGTCTCATTTATTCCAGGCTGGTCTCTAACTTCCTATGTTGCTGAGGATGGCCTTGAACCCTGGTTTTTGTCTCCACCTTCCAATTGCTAGAACTACAGGGTTGCACCACCCTACCATGCAGTGCTGGGGACCAGCCCAGGACCTTGTGCAGGTGAGGTTAGTACGCTACCACCTGAGCTACAGCCTCAGAGCAAGGTGCGTTGTTAATGTCTTCAGACTTAATCAGAAAGGCATGTATCTTAAATCTCAGATATAAGCCGGATGAAAACAGACATCCCACTCGAGTGGTGGTATTTTAGTAACACAAAAACTAAGAGGACAAAGGAAAAGCATTTGCATAGTAATAATTCTGCCATTGCTTTACAGCTAGCTGCAAAGTATTTTCAGAGTCCCTCACAATTCACAAATCAGGAACTCAAGCCTGATCCTGAGAAGCTGAGCTTCCCTTTTTAAGAATCAAAAGTCCCGATTCCCCCTCTAACCACTGGAATATTAGCCATATGGACCCACACCCACCTAGGCCATTGCCAAAACCCCAAGAAAGGACCATGACTAAGATCCGTCCCTTCCTCCGAGTTCTATTTCCATGGAAAGCTTCTTAGGTCTCTTCTCTGACATTTCACAAAATAGTGAAAAAGAAGAGAAAAATATCCCGAGAAAAGGCCAAGTGTAAAGAAGAATGTGGCGTTGGCACCCCTTTAAAGGCTTCCACTTGCCTCCCCAACCCATGCAGGGTTTATTGTTGACCTAACACCACAAAGAGGAGACAGCTTCTGCTTCCGTAAAGGACGGCACTGGGAGAAAGAGCACTCATTGAAGATCCCTAATAGTTAAATTTCTACTATGTGTCAAAAGTGATGCTAAGAATTCTGTATGTAAATCACAATAAACTAAAAAGATGTTACTTGTCCCCATTTTATAGGTAAGAAAGCTGAGGCACATAGAGGATCGATAACTTGTCCAAGGTCAACTCAATTAAAAAAGCGGTGAAGGGCCAATGAAATAGTTTAGTGGGTAAAGACACTTGCTGCCAAGCCTGACAATGAGATGAATCCCCAGGACCCATACGGTGGAGAGAACTGACTCCTGAAAGTTGTGCTCTGACCTCTATATGAGAGTTATGGGGTATGTACACACACACACACACACACACACACACACACACACACAAATAAGTAAATATGATCATTTTCTTAAAATAGTGAAGTTGGGATTTAATTTCAGGAGCGTGATCCCAAGGATACACATTTCTATGTTTATGTAAGTTTGTTCTCTGTTATAGGAGAAATACCACTACTCTTCCATTAAGCCTTTCCAGAAAACAGAAAAACAGAGAACACTTTCCAACCGATAATATCCTTTAGCTGAAAAAGGCATCACAAAAGGGAAAATTATATGTCAATCTCTCTTAGGAAAACAAAAGCAAAATAAAAGGATACAAATATTAGCAAATCAATTTCAAAGAATTCTCCTAAATAAGAAAAATAGCATCCGGGGCCGAAGAGATGCTCAGTAGGTTAAGAGCATCAGCTGCTCCTGCAGAAAACCCAGGTTTGATTCCCAGCACCCACATGGTGGCTGACAGTCATCCATAACTCCAGTCCCAGGGGAATTTGACACCCTCTTCTGACCTTTGTGGACATTGAACAACATGGGCGCACTTATATACATACAGGCAATACACTCATGTATATATAATTAAAATGATAAATAAAAATAATTTAAAATTTTGGGGGGGTTTTGTGTGGATTTCATACTGAACATACCAAACAATCTTAACCATCTTTATACCCACATCCCAAATGGCACCCTCCCATACCCCCCCTACCGGAGCCCATATGCTCTGTCATCCCTGTTGCTGCCCACTGTGTTTTCAGTGCCCCCAGCCGTTCCCCAGTGCAAGTCCATCCGCTGAGTCTAGTTGGCCTATCTAGAGTCCCTTGTTTTAGGAAGATCAGCTCTTCTTCATCTAGCAGCAATCACTTGCCAACATTCCTTCAGGTAAGATTGGAGTCTGCTGTTCATTTTCCCAGTTCTATGCTGGGTTTTTTGTCCATTTGAGTTTGCATGGGTCTTGTGCATGCCAACACCATTGCTGTAAGTTCATATGAGAAGGGTCTCAAGAGCCTTAAGGACTCTATTTCCATATGGTCATGTACCTCCTCCCTAGCTCTTACAATCTTTCTGCCCTCTCTTTCACAATGGTCCCTGAGCCCTGGGTGGGTAGAGTTTAATATAGGAGCCCTGTCCAGGACCCACACTCTGTAGACTCTTTTTCTCTACATTTTGGCCATTTGTGACCTTTTGTGTTCCTCGCCCACTATTGCATGAGGAGCTTCATTGATGAGAATTGAAAGGTACATTGGTAGTGTTCTCTTTATCCCTTATTCTATGTTCCATGAGCCTTAGGTGTAGAGGTTGCACTGCAGATGTGTCCCTTAGGCCTGGGTAATTCATAGACAATGTCCGTGTGTGACCAGTTGTGGTACTTGGTGTCAGTCTCTGACTGCTGCCAAGTGAGCTTCTTTGATGAGTGGTGACTGGGATATTTGTTTGTAAATATAAGGACACATATTTTGTACATAGTAAGGAATCACATTAGTCTAGTGATGTCAGAGTTTTGGGATTTCTCTAAGATCTATGACCACTCCAACCATGTGTATTAGGTTACGTTACAGTACCACACTTGAGTTTCCTTCGAGTGGGATTTTAGTTAAATTAGGTAGCTGTTGATTGCCCCCAAGACAAAAGTGCCACTACTGCACCAATGGAGTCTGCTGCGCTGGCCACTGACGTGGTGATTTGGTCTTGAAGCTGGTTCTGGATCATCCGTTGATGTTTTCCCTTGGTACTTTCACAGTGTTCTCCAAAGCTATGAGAGCTGCCTTCAGGGGAAGTGGTTCCAGGTCAGTTGCAGCTCTATCTCTCCAAATCCTGTGTCCAACCTATGTTCTGTCTTCGGCAGTGGGAGCTTACCTTCAAGTTCTGGGAGGCCATCAAGGGCTGTGGTAATCATCTTAGTAATTTTGGGAGTCTCTTGGACCACCCTGGCCAACAACTCAAAGGAAGGTATCTCCTGTCTGGCATTGTTTCTTGTTATGTAGCCTTTAGCTATACACATGGACTCTTAAAGAAACATACTGATCACTTTAATCTTTGGTTATACTTTCCTTTTGGGTGTTTAAGACCATACAGTTGGCCCAGATAAACCAATTTATTTTTACTCTTAAAGTCATTTGAGGATCTGTTCCTCAGGGATCACATGGGCTTGGGAGAAGCCACTGGCTCTTTTCTTTTACCAGTTCCACCTATGTGAAGATAAGTCAAAGGTCCTACTCTACCATGGCTGGCTTCACTTGGAGGCATGAAGGAAATGTTTCCTCTGTGTTGACCCTCCTCTTTGTAGATGGGACACTGGTTCAAGTCCATCTGGTGGGGTCTCCATGGCCTCCCTGAACAAGAGGACAGGTGACTCACCACAGTTACAGGACATTTTGGGGGGTGATCCATAAATGTCATCCAACAGGAAAATGATTTTTTTAAAAATTGAAAAATGCTCACTGTCATCAGAAAAATGCAAATTAATGCCACAACAAGTCCAGCATAGTGGAGAAAGTCAAAAACCTTGTCAATGAGGAGTCGGTGAGGCTATCAAACAAGAGGAGTTACTGGTACTTTTACTTTGGAGAAGAATCTACCGATGTCTACCAGAACTAAACAGGGAGATGTCCTCTTACACCTAAATTCCACTCCTAGGTTTATGCTGTAAGGAAATGACAAATATACACCTAAAGAAATGCTCTTAAAAATGTTCATGTCATCTTTAGTCCTAAGATCTGAAAATTGAAGACCTTAGAATGAATAAATTACGGTCTATTTATAACATGGAATGCCACATGGTCATTAAAATGAATCATAATTCAAATAATTTCCACAGATCTAATGCTAAATAAAAAGATGTCAAGGCAGAAAAGTGAGTGTACTGTATGGCTATATTTATATGAAAAGAAGACCCTAGTGATGGAGGTCAGAACTATGCTGATCGCTGGGAAGGAGCTGTAGTGAGATGCAAGGAAAAAAAATAGATGTTAGAAATTCTTTCTTTCTTGGTCTGGGCTTTGGATGCCTTGGGTGTGTCCACCTGATATTTCAAAAATAGTTCCAGAAGTAAGATATTAGTGAGAGACAGGAAGTAATACAAATGTCCAGTATATATTAAGTGAAAGTGGTTCAACCAGATGAGGAAGGACATTAAACAAATTCAAGCTCAAAATCAATTAGGCATTCATTACTTCATTTATTGAGTGCCTAAAATATTTCTGGAACAATGCTAAGTGCTGAGTAGCAAAAGATGAGAAGACAAATCTTCTGTCAGCTGTTCTCCATGGAGCCAAAAGAAAAGCATGAAAACCATCTATTTCAAAATGAAGTGTCTTCTCAGGAAACTGCACAGATTGTTTTGAGAGTTTGGGGGAATCCAGGGAAGGCTCTCAGAGGAGCAACAGATAAACCTTTTCAGAGTTTGCAAGTGAGAGTTGGGTGGGGTGGTATTTGAAAGAGTGCGTCCAGGGAGAGGCACATTTGAACAAGCATTTACAACACTGAAGAAAACCGAGAGAAAGCTGTGTGGCTTAAGGAACATGGAGATGGTGGTATAAGAAGACCATAGAATGCAGGACAGAAACTAGGGGGTGAGACGGGGAAATTAATAAACTCTCATTCCATGGTCGGCTTTTATTCTTGGCGACACTGGAATTTATGAAGAATTTGCATTTAGTCTAGTGTGCAGATAAACGAAAGGAGGAAGGGTGGAGTTAGGAAAGATCAGCAAACTTTTGGTTTTGTTTTTTACAGAAATTAAGGTATACGTGTTGGGTTTTTCCACAGTAATATACAGCCCAAAACCTGGTGGCTTATAATAACCAACAGTTATTTTTCTAAAGAAAGATAT
>NW_008350949.1:1704700-1705352 GCF_000622305.1 Nannospalax galili
TTAAAAAATCTCAAAACTTCATTAGATGATTAATTACTCCAGTAAAAAATAATCATGTCATTCTAAGTAAGGGAGTGACATCACTGGGCAGATCATTTTAAAAGATACTTCAGACCACCCGCAGCAGGCCTCTCACCTACCCTCAGGCCGGGGCAGATCATTTTAAAAGATACTTCAGACCACCCGCGGCAGGCCTCTCACCTACCCGCAGGCCTCTCTCTGGGACCAACACAGCTCCTCAGTGCAGTCCCAGGAGTCTTTGAGGCCTCTTCCCACCCCATCTGCCTTTGCATCTCTGGGTGGCAAGACAACCAGCTGCCCTAGACCAGCATCTTTCCTGAGCCAGGCTCCCAGGCCAGTCCAACCACAAATTCCTGAGGTCAAAATGGTTCCTGGAGGGATCCAGACCTTAGGAGAAAGCTTTAAAACATCTGACCCTCACCTGACTTGGGCCTCTGTGGGAACTCCTGAAGACAAAAGCAGTCCGGCCACTCCAAAATAAAATCAAAAGAGAGAACCGGAAGCTTAGACAAACCAGCTTTTCATGCCCAAAAAGTAAACCAAAAAGACACATAAAGTTCACAAAAAGAAGCAGACCTAAACTTGAAGGCCTGAGTCTCACACAAGAATCAGAAACTACAAAAGAAATACA
>NW_008350949.1:1708869-1719205 GCF_000622305.1 Nannospalax galili
TGTGACTAGTAATAATCAGATATATAGAGATTAGAAATGCATGTGCATCTTAGTGGCAATTGTATTAAAAATTAATTTTTCTGTAAAAAAATAAAGATACTTCAATTTACTTGAGGGGTCCATCCTTCACAATTTCTTTAAAGATGTATATTTAGGCTGGCGAGATGGCTCAGCAGTTAAAGGCCCTTACCACATGTGCCTGGAAATCCAAATTCAATTCCCAAAACCTGTGGCAGAAGAATAAAGTGAACTTCCAGAAGTTGTCCTCTGACTTCCACATACATGTCCTGGTGTGCACACACCTGCACCTACATACACAGCATACACACAGTAATTAATAATGATAAAGTCATAGTTTAAATTAATTAATTTAATTAGCACAATTACAGCCTCATCCTAACATGCAAGACAACTTTCATTCTTTTAACATTCATCACCCGATGCATGTCACAGAAGTATCTACATGCTCAACGCACAGTTCTTGAAGCTTTAGCCTTCATGTATAGCCACTGGCAGACAAAAGTTAACTTAGTGCTGGATAGCTTCAGTTGTCAACTTGACATATCTGGGCAGAGGGCACCTCAACTGAGGAACTGCCTCCATTGGATTGGCCAGTGGCCATGTCTGTGGGGCATCTTCTTGACTGTTGACTGATGTGGGAGGGTTCATCCCACTGTGGGAGATGCCACTCCTGTGCAGGTGGTCCTGTGTTGTATTAGAAAGCAGATGGAGCATGGCTTAGAGGAGCAAGTCAGGAAGCAGGGTTCCTCCATGCTCTCTGCTTCAATTCCTGCCTCCAGGTTTCTGCCTTGAGTTGTTGCCCTGACTTCCCTCAGTGACGAACCGTGAACAGGACATGTAAACCAAATAAACCCTTTCTCCACATGTTGGTTTTAGTCCACCTGTTATCACAGCAATAGAAAGCTGACTAGAACAGTGTGGTTTAAAAAATATTAGGCCATAATAATTAAGAGTCTGGAAATTGGGATTGCCAATTATTTAGGAGTTTCTTCCCAAGCAACCAAAAGATATTATACATGTTAGAAATATGAAAACACTGAGAAAAGTATTTTCTTTAAAAGGTAAAGATGAGGGGTCTGGGGAGACAGCGCAGTTAGTAAAGTGCCTGCCATATAGGTATGGAAACCTGGGTTCAGCTTTCCAGCACCCACATAAAAAAGCCAGATGAGGAAATATGGCACAGCAGTTAAGAGCACCGGCTGCTCTTGCAGAGGACCCACGTTCTGTTCCCAGCACCCACATTTAAAAAAAAGCCAGATGAACCAGTGCACATCTATACCCCAGTGCTGGGGACATGGATTCAAACAGATCCCTGGAGCTCATTGGCCAGCCAGCCTAGTCAAATCTGTAAGCTCCAGATTCAGTAGAGCTGTTAAAAATTAAGTTGGAGAGTGATCGAGGAAAACACCGATGTCAACCTCTGGCCTAAACACAGACACACACACACACACACACACACACACACACACCCCACAAATTGGTGATAATTTTTTTATATAACTATAAAGAAAATTGTAGGTGCCAAGAGTAAGTAGACAGCTCAAACTTATCCCACCCTTTCTGCTAGAGGCAGTAGGAGGCAGATATCTTTGACTTCCATCTTAAGATCTAAGGCCAGTCAGACACTCCTAACCAGCTGCTTGATCCCAGTAGGGCATGAAAAAAAGATACATCTGTATTAGCTAAAATTAAAGGAAATGTTTTTTTTTTAATCATTTAGCTCCTTTTCTAAAGGTAGGCTTTGAAAAACTTCATTTTGTGAGGTATTCAATGGGGACCTAAAAAACTGCTCTTAGCATTTTAACATAAATTAAAAATCATTTAAGCAGACCTCTATTCAGCGCCTGCCAACTGCACTTTTATTTTCCTGGTCAAGGAGGCTTTGCTGTTAAAAATGAAGGGGAAATGAAGGTATCAGAGCTTGGGCTGAGAAAACAAGTGAATGTGGGTTGTTGGATTAAGTTGGTCTGTGGCCACAGTTTCATTTTTCTGGGCAAGGAATTACACACACACACACACACACACACACACACACACACCTCCCAATGAGGCATATTTTAAAACCTTTGCTGATGACTTTGGTCGCTATGTAGAATCTGGAATTGCTGCAGGTGTTTCTTAAAAGCTCGTTAGTCCACCAGAGCCCTAAGAAAATAAAGCAGCTCCAGACCTAATGAGAGCTGGGTGAGCAAGGTGGTCAAAGCTGCAGGAGCTAGGTGAGGAGGGAGACGTTTCCACCTGTATAGGGAGCTGGGGAAGTCCAGGAAGCCTTGAAGCTTAGCTTTGTTTTAAATAAGCAACCCTGTAAGGGTTGGGGGATGGGAAATTGGAAAATAAGGGATAAAACATTACTTGCTAATCCTAAACATGTGTAGCCTGCACATTGGTGAGTTGAGGTTGGCAAAGGGTAAAACAAAACCTCGTCCAGCTGCTCTCTTCAGTGACAGTTATATTGACTTTTCCACTGGACCCAGCTTTCGGAGTCTCCAATTCCTAATTCTGAAACAACAGAGAGGGCAGTCATCTCTCATGCCTGAATACACTTGACATCCATGTTTTCACTGAGAGATGCTCATCCTTTATGGGCCTGCAAAACATCAGTCCCACCAGGCTCACTCAAGTCTTTCTCATCCTGTAGAAATTTATAGATCCCCAGTCTGGTGGAGTCAAAGACCACAGGCTGCACCTCTTCCCTTCCTTCTTGGCTCCCTCCCTTTCCCAGAGCACAAGCAGCATCTGAACAGAATGTGGCACAAGCAGCTCCACTCCACCCATTTTCTCCTATTAATAGAACACGGCAGAGGGAAAACCCATGAATGTCAAGTCAACAGCTAACTCAATTCAAGATGGCCCCTCCAGAGTCAAAGCCAATCAGTCTCTTCCATCAAAGGCAAGTGGAGCGGAAAGCTAGCTAGCTGTACACCCTGCAGGAACTGACCACAGTGTACGCTACAATACCTCGCAAGCTTCTTTTTACTGTGCATAAACTACAACTGGCTAGGGTAGTAAACAAGTTTGAGATTGTTTTATTAGTTCTTTATTCTAGTTCAAGTACTTCCCACAGCCATACACTTTAAGCATGAGGGGGTTTTTATTATATTTTTATTGAATTTTTGAAATTTTCATACACACTATAATTTGATGGTAGATTCCCTACCCTATTCCCTAAGGGGACCTTCCCTTACTGACCCCCATCCAATTTAATGTACTCTATTATATGTATAACACCTATAGAGTCTAATTAGTGTCCCCAAATGTCCCTCAGTGTGGGTCCATCCACTGAAGCCTGGTTAACCCACAAAGAGTCCCATCCTGGAAAGAGACTGTCTCTGCCCCTCCCAGCAGCCATCACCCACCACTTCCTTAATTGGGTTGAGGTTTCTTACCCACTTCCTCATGTCTGTGCTGGATTCTGTCTGGTGTGAGCTTGCATTAGACTTGTGCATGCTGCCACTATTGTTGTGTATTCTTAAGTATTACTTCCCCACTTGTGTCGAATCTTGTCCCAGTAGGTTGTGAGTGAATCAAACCTACCAATTATGACCCTAGTTTAAGTAACATATGGGCTGGGCATGTAGCTCAGAAGTAGAGCCCTTGCTTAGCATGTACAAGGCCCTGGGTTTGACCTAAATACCAAGTAATAATAATATACCATAAACTTTTTTCCTTTCTGAAAATAAAAGATTAAGCTATTGTCCAATCTGAGCAGTCTCTAAGCTCCTTGTGATAGGCGTGATGTATAGTCATATCCATATTTAGCATAATACCTCCAATGTCTGGGAATATATTTTAATTAGTAACAAACGTACATTGAGAATACACGTTATCCAAAGCTTTATTAACATTACATGGGACATAAAGATGACTAAGAAATGATTCTTATTCCCATGGCACGTATTAGTATTTTGCATGTTAGAATGCGTAAGTATCACGATAACACCAGATGGGGAAGAGAAGTGCTCTAAGAAAATGCAACACATTAAAAAAAAAAAATTTAAGGAGAGGATCTTCTGTCTCTGGGGGCATTTGTAAAAGTTAACTAGAGGGGATGCAATTTGAGTGTTTGTCTGAGAGATCAATAGGATTTCAACAGGCAGAAGTGAAAAGAGGAGGTGGAACAGTGTGATGTACACAGAAAAGGCACGGTCGGACTCAGCAGTCGTTCTGTTAGACTGGAGACGTGGCTGTTCACAGGGAAGGTAGGTTTGGTCTGGCAGTGCTTCCCCAGGCTGTAGGTTATGAGCGCAGTAAGTATTTTCTATGGGTACTTGGTACCTTTTCACAGCTCTTTCTATCCTATATGTTGCCCCCATAAGTTGAAATGTGAAAATAAATATTACATTCGCATACCTTGTTCAAAGTTAAGTGTTAGTATATAATTTAGATTCTAGCAATACGAGGTAGTTTCACGGAGGTTAGAAGGCAGAGGGGGGCAGAAGCAGCTTGGCACTACCACGAGAGTGAATGAAATTGAAAGTCTAGAGGCATTTCACAGAAATCTTCAGGAGTCCAGTTTTAATTAATTTTTATTTTATGTGTATGAGTGTTATGCCTGCATGTGTGTAAGTGCACCTGTGTCATGCAGTTCCCATGGAGGACAGAAGGGGGCATTGGATTCCCCTGGAACCAGTGTTACAGATGATTGTTAGCCACCATGTGGGTGCTGGGATTTGAACCTAGGTCTTCTGCACAGAGAAACCAGTACTCTTAGCTGCTGAGCCATCTCTCCAGTCCCAGGAGTCCAGTTTTTTAAGGTCAAGTAGAGATGTCTTCTTTAAGGCGTTTTCCCAGAAAATGTAGGTCTCGACCAGTGGTTATATATCCTCTAGAGTTATATAGGATTCAGAAAAGGAAATAGAAATGCATAAAAGCACCTACATTCAAAAAAACATCAGAAAAAGCACATATAAATGACTTAATGATGCAACTCAAGGATTTGGAAAACCAAGAAGAAACCAAACCTAAATCAAATAGATAAAGGATAAAAGTCAGAGCCGAGATCAGTGAAATAGAAACAATACCAAGAATCAATGAATCTAAGAGCTGGTTCTTTGAAAAGATAAACAAGATAGACAGACCCTTAGCCCAGCTATCTAAAAGAAGAAAGAGCAAATCCAAATCAACAAAATCAGAGACAAAAGGGGAACCATCATAATAGATACCCAAAAGATCCAGAACATTATAAGGGAATACTTAAAAACCTATACTACATTAAATCAGAAAATCTAAAAGAAATGGACACATTTCTAAAGTCAATATATTCACCAAAGTTAAACGAAGAAGAGATCAAGAGTTTAAACAAACCCATAACTAATAAGAAAATCATAATAGTAATATAAAGTCCCAACTACAAAAACCCCATGCTCTGGATTCACAGCAGAATTTTACCAGCCCTCAAAGGAGAGCTAAAAACAACACTGTTATACTAAGCGAAATAGCACACACTCAGAAAAACAAGTGAAGCATCTTTTCTCCCATCTGTGGATCTTAGCTCAAAGTCCTTAGATTGAGTGTATGTCCTGATGGAACCACAGGAGGGAGTGAGGGAGGGAAACGGAAAGAAATCGTGGGTGTAAAGAGGAAGAAGGAGCTGAAGAGGAAGACAGTAGGAAACAGTGCTATCAACGGGAAAATGGAGGTGCTTTACCTGGGGAGGGAGAAGGGAGGGTTGTACAGCAGGAAGGAGAAGATAAATAACGCTTAGGTGGTGTGAAAACCCAGAAGGAAATGTATTCGTTCAAGAGCCTAAAAAATATGCATACACCACGGCCTATATGAGTGCGTGTATGTAGCTGAAGGCCATATGATAAGAAACACAGTGCCAGACAGGAGAACCCTCCCTCCAAGCTGTTGGTCAGGGTGGTCCAAGAGATTCCCTGATAACCTCGCAGAACTTGAAAGTAAAACCTTATTACTGAAGAGAGAGCATACCTCTAACACAGGACTTGGAGCAATGGAGCTAAACCTGACCTGGAAGTCCCCTCCCTGAAGACGCGCTCTCATACTATCAGAGGACACCAGGCAAGCTCTAAGGGAGAAAACCAAACAACGGTCCAACCTAACTGTAAAGCCTAATAACCACAATAATGACCGGCGCAGCAAACTATCTCTATTGGTACGATAGTGATGCTTTTATCTTGGAAGTGATCAACAGGTATCTAATAGGATTTAAGGCCCAGTCAATGGGAGGGACCTCGTGTGTGGCCCTGTAAACATAGCCAAATACACATAGTTGGAGAGGTTATAAATCCTAGAGAAAAACTACTTTTATCACATGCCTAGATAAGTACAATTTCTTTCTGTAAGCTAAATATGTATCCTTATATTTACAGACAAGTATGCCTCTCACCACTCATCAAAGAAGTTTCTTTTTGCAACAGATGGAGACTATTACAGTTCCACGACTGGTCAGATGCAGAGAATAAGTGTCGGGGAGATGCCCAGCCCTAAGTGACACATCTACAATGCAACCTCTACATCTAAGGCTCAGAGATCATAGCAGAACAGGGACCAGAAGGAATATTAATGCATCTCTCAACTCTGACCAGTCAAGTTTCCTCATGTAATGGATGGTGATTAACACAAAAAGCCACCACCTGCCAAAATGTAGTGAATAAAAGACTACAGATGTGTGTCCCTGCCACCCAGGGATCAGGAACCACTGAGGATAATGGGGCAGAAAGACTGTAAGAGCCAGGGACAGTAGATGACCACAAGGAGCAGAGTCTTCTAGGCTTCTGGGAACTTGTGCGTATGAACTTTCAGCAATGATAACATACACAAGACCCATGCAACCTCAAAAAAGCCTACAAAAACCCAACATAGAATTGGGGAAATGGGTAAAAAGTACCAACTTTACTGAGGAACTATTGGCAACTGATCACGGCTAAGGGAGTGTTGGTTTTCTTTAAGTGAGTGGCACTAAATAGCTTGACCAGGCTCCAGTGGATGAACTCACGCCCAGAGACATTTGGGGGTCACAAACGCAACTTGATAGGCCTTAACATGTATGACAGAATGCATGAAATCTAGGAGCAGGGCTTTAGAGGTGTGCAGATAGAGGAGAGAGCCGAAATACAATCAAGGTGTATTGTATGAAATTCACAAAAATTCAATAAAAATTTTTTAAAACTCTGAAACATTAATATCAGAGTAACGTGAAGATTATAAGTAAAATTTTTAAAATGCTTATATTGTCATTGAAAAATCTGCTTGTGATACAAATATAAAGGAAAAGCTGCATTTAGAAGTCATGCAAATAAGTAACTAAAATATCAACTCAAGAAAGCAGAGAGAAAAAGAGAATAGTTGAATTCAAAAAGCAGTGTCCAGTCTATAAAGAGGAGGGTCAACATAGAGGAATCGTTTCCTCCATGCTTCCAAGCGAAGCCAACCATGGTCAAGTAGAGCCTTTGACTTATCTTCACATAGATGGAACTGGTAAAAGAAAGGACCCAGGGGCTCCTCCTAAGCTCATGTGACCCCTGAGGAACAGATCCTCAAACGACCTTAAGAGTAAAAATAAAGTGGTTTATCTGGGCCAATTGTATGGACTTAAACACCCAAAAGGAAAGTATAACCAAAGATTAAAGGGGCCAATATAATTTTTTAAGAGTCCCTGGTAGCTCCACATAAAAAGAAGAACAAAACCTAGCCTTGGGTGAACACACTGGTTTAGATCCAATTCCAGGTCTCAGCACCTTCATGACAGGCCAATAATAGGTTCTTTCCGAGCCTTGGGTTCAGACTTTGAAATGGGCTATTATTGCAATAACATTACATGGATACTGTAAAAGCTGGAGACATGGCTCAGCAGTTAGAACACTGACTGATCTTGAAGAAGGTCCAGGTTTGAATCCCAGCACCCACATAACAGCTAACACCTGTCCGTACATAACTCCAGTTCCAGCAGATCTGATGACCTCTTCTGCCCTCCGAGTACATTGCACGACACAGGTGCATTTACACACATGCAGACATAGCACTCATACCCACAAAAATAAAATAAATAAATAAAAAATTAAAACATATTTAAAAAAACTCACCTGTTTAAATTTAGCTGTGGCACAGATCAAGACTTAATTCTACTAGAAAGCAAGAGTCTGCCATAAAAAGTGAGCCCTAAAAATAAAAGATGATTAAAACTGCAACTGCAAAAAAAAAAAAAAAAAAGCAATCTTACAGTGAAGAGCCAGAATGCTCTGACTCCATGTTGGCTAGCTTCTTTAAACAAGCCCAGACAAGCTCGGGCATATTGTACATGTAAAAGTCTTATAAGGTATGAACAAAAACGTCTGACTCTAAAAGATATCAGTCAGCACATTCCAATGCCCTGAAGACAGCCCCTACCAATCAAGATTTCCCCGTACACGGGATGTGGGGACATCCAGTTATTTTAAAAAATGTTTGGCGCATGCGGGTTTCTGTGGAGCGCCCCAATAGAAGCTCCTGCCTGCTATTGTTCGGGGCCAGACTCCATCTTTGGCTCGTGAAGTCTGTGCCCGGCTAGCCGCCATTTGGTTATTATCTTTTTTTCTCTTTAAATTCTTAGATAAACGTTTGTATAATCTTTTTGGGTATCTGTGGGAATTATTCTTGATTCTCGAACCCTAACAACGGAAAGCAGGTTACTAAAGACAAAGGTAGAAAACAAAAATGAGTAGATGATTTAAAGTAAGCTGACTCAGGAGCTGGGGAGATATTTCAGCGGTTAAGAGCACTGACTGCTTTTGCAGAGGACCCAGTTTCAAATACCAGCACTCACATGTCAGCTAACAACCATCCATAACACCAGTTCCAGGATCCAACACCCTCTTCTGGCCTCTGTGGGCATTGTATGACAGGAATGCACTTACATACATGCAGGCAATACACCCACACACATGAAATAAAAAATAGTTTTTAAAGTAAGCTGGCTCTTTAATAAGAATTCTCCTAAAAACTGATTAAGTAAATAGACTGTCCAGAAAAAGGAAAGACAAGCAATGTCAACAATGAAGGAAATCATAGTAATATTTTTTAATTATAGGTAGATACAAGTTTATACTAAACAAATTTGAAAATTAGTTGAAATAGATGAACTTAGTTAAAGTTAAGTAGCAAAAATTGACTCAAAAAGGAACTGAAGTTCTGAAAAGACCAAATAATCATAGAAAAAAGATTGAAAGGAAATCAAAACCCTGAAAAGGGCACAGTGCCCAGACAGTCTTACGGGCATATTACATTAAAACTACAAAGAACAGATAATTCCTATAATGTTTACACTGGTAAAGAACATAGAAAAAGATGGAAAATTCTCAGTTTGCAATACAAATAGCATACTGAATCCTAACTAGATAAAAATAGAACCATACATCCACCAAAAATCCCAAAGCCAAATACAGGCAAAAATTCCCTCCAAGAAATACTAAGAAAATGTAATACAGTGGTATATGAAGAGAATGCAGTCATAAAGCAGAAGTCCTTTTCATAGACGACCTAGGAGAGGCTAAGCCTATCTTTTAGAATAATTCACTAACCAACAGCTCAAAAGAGAAAAAAAATGCAACACTATCCTAGCGCCTATAAAAAAGTACTTGCAAAAATTTTAACAATCATACTTGACAAATTTTTTTGTGTGATTTGATGGAAGCCAGGAGCAGAAATCTATGTGATACTTTCAAGGAACCATGAAGTCTGCCACCATTAAAAAAGATAAAGGGTCCCACCATTCCCAGATCTCTTCAGTATGAACTACTGCACCAAACCAAGATAGTCATCCAAGACACAGACAAGTTGGGCATGGCATCCATCTAATCCCAGCACTCAGGAGATGGAGGCATGAAGATCACAAGTTCAAGGCCAGCTTAGGCTACAAAGAGACTCTGCCTCAAAAGTATAAAAATAAATAATAAATAAATAAATAAATGATAAATAGAAAGGTATAGGATCCAGGGAATAGAAGAGCAAACATAGAAAAAGGATTATAATGAAGGAATATCCAGAGACAGTCAACAGATCTAGAGAGAAAAGAACAGAGGTGAATGGATACAAATGGGGCATAGCTTCAAGAAGAAAATGATCCGACAGAGCAGTGTTAGCATTAAGGAAAGTCAGACCTCAGGCAGAAAATCCCATGTGAATTAGTAATAGGGACATAGAAAAGTAAGCAAAGAAAATAAATGAGCTATTAGCCCCAAGAATAATTGAGTTAGATTTTTCTGTATGTCTTGGTTTGGTTGAAAATACTGCCAATAGACATAAGGTTAAAAGTACATTCTTAGCTGCGTGTGGTGGCACACGCCTTTAATCCCAGCACTCGGGAGGCAGAGGCAGG
>NW_008350950.1:0-307 GCF_000622305.1 Nannospalax galili
TCCAGGGGATCTGAAGCTCTCTGCTGACCCACGTAGGCATTGCGCAACATCCGTGCACTCACACACAAGCAGACAATACACTCATACACATTAAAAGTAATAAAATATGTTTTAAAAACCTATTTAGTTCCTTCATCCCTAAATAGACCTTTTGTAAACACCCAGAGGTGTATTTCCATGGTGATTTTAAATTACACGAAGTTGACAAGAGTAACTATCACATTTATCGTTTATTTATACATACAAAACAAAAAAATGCGAAAAGGCACACCTAAGTGTTACATGCCATATTTGTGACAGTGTTGAC
>NW_008350951.1:0-808 GCF_000622305.1 Nannospalax galili
AGATGTGAAGGAGGAGTACAGGCAAGAGTAATTAGCATTACAAGTTCTAGATGGGGATCTAAAAAAGTCAGAACAGGGCAATTTTCAAATGTTCGTATGAGTGTCCACTGGAATGTCTTGACAAGGGCTTCCAAAAGCATCCCTCTATTGGGTTCTTCCTCATTTTTCTTTTGTCTTCCAAGGCTGGACTCTAGAGTGATGATTTCAGGATTTGCTTTCAGGTATTTTGATAGCTGTTGGAGTAGCTAGAATCAGTGTCAGTTCCCACTCAATGGTTTCAAGATAACTGAGGGGTTGCTGAGGTGTGTGTATAACCTGAGGGTATGCACACTGGATAGCCTTTACCCAGCATGGGTCATGCCTTCTCTTCCTAGCCTCTGAATACTGTATATTTTAGCCCTCCACAAATCCAGGAGGCCATGTGTGATTAGGGCCAAATTTCATCCCCTAGGTTCCTTGTATAACCTTCCCTCCCCACTCCTCCTAAAATAACCCCATTATTATCCATATCTCCCTTGTTAGCACCTGTTTTCTACTGTTCTTCTCTTTTAGATTCTTTCTTTTCCTTTGCTTCCCTGGTTCCTCTTCATTATCCTGGTTCCTGTAGTTATTTCTGGATATTCACTTATAAGGGTTTGGTGCTAGGATCCACATATGAGGGACCACATGTATAGGAGGGAGAACATACATCGTTTGTTTTCTGAGGCTGTGTTACTTCTCTTAGTATAACAGTTTCTAGATCCATCCACTTACCTGCAATTTCATTATTTCATCTATCTTTACTGCTGAATAGAACTCCATTGTGTAA
>NW_008350952.1:0-356 GCF_000622305.1 Nannospalax galili
TCCATCTATCCATCCTCCCATCCATCCATCTATCCGTCCATCCATCCATCCTCCAATCCATCCATCATCCATCTGTCCATCCATCCATCCACCCATCCATCCTTCCATCCATCCATCCGTCCATCCATCCATCCATGTATCCATCCATCCATCCACCCACCCATCCACCCTCCCATCCATCCATCCATGCTCCCATCCATCCATCCATCCATCCATCCTCCCATCCATCCATCCATCCATCCATCCATCCATGAATCCTCCCATCCATCCACCCACCCATCCATCCTCCCATCCATCCATCCATTCATCCATCCATCCATCCATCCTCCCATCCACCCATCCATCCATCCTCCTAT
>NW_008350953.1:0-242 GCF_000622305.1 Nannospalax galili
ACCCAAGAGTATACAAACAGCACAAATTGGACTCAATGGATTTTTAAAGATTAGGACACAAAGTTGGTGTGTAGGGAAGGGGGTGTGGATCTGGGAGGAGTGAGGGAAGAGGAGTGAATATGGTGAAATACATTGTATGACATTCTCAAGTAATTAATAAAATGCCATAAATATTGTTTAATTTCCAAACAATATGGTTGAGGATTTAGCTATTTATAGGTTATCTTTAACCACTTGTCAAT
>NW_008350954.1:0-567 GCF_000622305.1 Nannospalax galili
AGTCGAAGCTAAAGACAATCTAGTTTCTTCCTCTTGAAGCTCACCAAGGACCTCCCTAGCTGCCTCCAGTTCTGTTCTTACTTTCACTTTGTCCGAAAGCAACGCATTGCGAACCAGACGCCACAAGGAAAACGTAGCGATCGGGAACTGCTCACTACCCTCCTTTTCTAATTTTTTCTGGCAGTCCCTCCTAACCTGTTCCCAATCAAGTAAAGTTAAGCCTCCCATTTACTTTGTACATTTCCCATGTTTACAGATATTCTTACGTATGGTCACATTCTCTTTCTTTCCTTTCTTCCTTCCTTCCTTCCTTTCTATAGATACAGTTCATGTTTACTTTGTATGTTTCCCATATTTGCAAATATTCTTATATATTATCCCCAATACGTCCTCGCCGGCCAAGGACGAGGACGACCCTGTCCGCTTACCTCCTTTCCTCAGATCTTGGTGGGACCTCCACTTGCCGTGCCAGCACATCAAGCTCCGAGTATTCTGGGCAGAGGGCGTCAGGATTGGACAAACTATCACACCATCATGGAGTGGGAGGAAGGACTTCGACTGCCACTT
>NW_008350955.1:0-3159 GCF_000622305.1 Nannospalax galili
GTTCCAACCGGATCAAACCGGTTCCGACCGGATTAGATCGGCTGTGACCGGCTCAGACCGGTTCCAACCGGATCAGACCGGTTCCGACAGGCTGAGACCTGTTCAGTCCGGATCAAACCGGTTCTGACCGGCTCCGACCGCTTCATGCCGGTTATGACAGGCTCCGACCGGATCAAACCGGTTCAGACTTTCAGACCGGTCCATACTGGTTCAGACCGGTTCTGACCGGATCAGACCGGTTCCAACCAGATCAGACCAGTTCCATACTGGTTCAGACTGGTTCCGACCGGATCAAACCGGTTCTGACCGGCTCAGACCGGTTCCGACCGGATCAAACCGGTTCAGACTGGTTCCGAGACCAGATCAGACCAGTTCCATACTGGTTCAGACTGGTTCTGACCGGCTCAGACCGGTTCCGACCGGATCAGACCAGATCAGACCGGTTCCAACAGTATCAAACCGGTTCAGACCTGATCAAACTGGTTCAGACCAGATGAATCCGGTTCCGACCGGATCAAACCGGTTCAGACTGGTTCCGACCAGTCCATACCGGATCGAACCGGCACAGACCGGTTCAGACTGGTTCCGACCAGTCCATACCGGATCAAACCGGTTCAGACCTGATCAAACCAGTTCAGACTGGTTCTGACCGGATCAAACCGGTTCAGACTGGTTCCGACCGGTTCAGACCGGTCCATACCGGTTCAGACTGGTTCCGACTGGATCAAACCGGTTCTGACCCGCTCAGACCGGATCAGACCGGTTCCAACAGTATCAAGCCGGTTCAGACCTGATCAAACCGGTTCAGACCGGATCAATCCAGTTCCGACCGGATCAAACCGGTTCAGACTGGTTCCGACCGGTTCAGACCGGTCCATACCGGTTCAGACTGGTTCCGACCGGATCAAACCGGTTCTGACCGGATCAGACCGGTTCAGACTGGTTCTGACCGGATCAGACTGGATCTGACCGGCTCAGACCGGTTCTGACTGGCTCGGACCGGTTCCAACCGGATCAAACCGGTTCCGACCGGATTAGATCGGCTGTGACCGGCTCAGACCGGTTCCAACCGGATCAGACCGGTTCCGACAGGCTGAGACCTGTTCAGTCCGGATCAAACCGGTTCTGACCGGCTCCGACCGCTTCATGCCGGTTATGACAGGCTCCGACCGGATCAAACCGGTTCAGACTGGTTCCGACCGGTTCAGACCGGTCCATACCGGTTCAGACTGGTTCCGACCGGTTCAGACCGGTCCATACCGGTTCAGACTGGTTCCGACCGGTTCAGACCGGTCCATACCGGTTCAGACTGGTTCCGACCGGTTCAGACCGGTCCATACCGGTTCAGACTGGTTCCGACCGGTTCAGACCGGTCCATACCGGTTCAGACTGGTTCCGACCGGATCAAACCGGTTCTGAGCTATCTTTGTCAGGATGTAAAGGAATGAGTACAAGAGCAGAGGCTTGGGCCTTAGCCCAGTAGCAAAGCATATGTTTGGCATATGTGAATACATCCCTGGGTTTAATCTCCACTTTTCCCCCAAAAGAGAGGTGCATACAAAGCATGGACTTTCTGGGCTTCACTTGACCCATTTGGGCAATGAGGGGTTGGCCTATTGTTGCAGAGTCTTGTTATGTTGCCCAGGCTAGCCTTGAACTTGCAATCCCCCTGCTTTGGCATCCCAAGTAGCTGGGATGTGTTGCTACCTCCTGCTCTTGTCTGCTCCCAAGCATGCTATTCTTGAACAGAAGCCAGCTCTGATTCTCCCAGGCATCATTTGCCTATGAATTTAGAGCAGTTCCTGACACATAGTAGGTGCTTTTTAAATAGTTACTGTGAAAATGAGTAGCTTTTTTTTTTTGTCTTTTTGAGACAGGATCTCCCTGTAGCCCCAGCTGTCCTGGAACTCACTATGTAAATCAAAACCAGGCTGGCCTTGAACTCACAAAGATCCGCCTGCCTCTGCCTCCCAAGTGCTGGGATTAAAGGTGTGTACCACCACGCCTGGCATGAGTAGCTATTTATAACTGGTTATTGGAAGGATGCCATGTAGGAAGGCAGGGCCGGGAGCCCAGACTGCTGCAATCTTGCCAATGGACGGAGCTCTGGCAAGGAACTGGCCTGGATGCCTTCAGTCAGGATATCTGACAGCTTCAGGGGTGGCCGCATTGCTTCTTCTTTAAACACTTTTTTCTAAAGAAATGCAATGTATACATTGTGGCAAAATTTTCTTATGGTATTGGGGATGAACCATTGCATATGCCTAAGCAGGTGCTCTTAGTTTCTTCTTGTTCTTTGGAGTTTTTTGGTTTTTTGGTTTTTTTGTTTTGGTCTTTTTGAGACAGGGTCTCCCTGTAGCTCCAGCTGTCCTGGAACTCCCTCTAGACCAGGCTGGCCTTCAACTCAAAAAGATTTGCCTGCCTCTGCCATGGGTAGTGTAACTTCTGAAAAAGCTATTTTAGCATTGGAAATGTTTTTATTTACATTTGAGTAGAGGCACGGCTACCTGGTAACATTTTGTGAAAATTAATGATTGCATTAATTCTGGCACATCTTATATTCAAAGGGCTCAGCATGTGGGGCAGCAAAAGCCTGTATAAAGCACTGGGATCAGGAGGGGCAGGAACGAGGGGGTGAATGGCTGGTCAGTACAGATAAACTTAAAAAGTTCACTGTCAGGAGAAAGTTTGGAGATGTTAAGGATCCATGTTTAAAAGAGGCTGAATTATATTATCCTATTTTGACTTCATTCCTATGGTCACTATAAAACCACCAAAAATATTTTTAAAATATGAATAGTGGCATGTTTGCATTTTACAGAGATACCTTCTACAAATGGGGAACTGAAAAATGGCCAATAACAAGCTTTAACTTGAAGCTACCCATTGCTGCTGTTCTAAGAGGCACCAGTAGTTATTCTTCCAAAAGTAGCTGTTTTCTATCACTTTAAATTTATGTAAGCTAGCCATGGTGGCTCAAGCCTGTAATCGCAACATTGGGGAGGCTGATGCAGGAGGTTTGCTGCATCATCGAGGTCAGCCTGTGCTACATAGTCGGTTCCAGGCCCTTTGCCTACAGAGACCCCATCTCAAAAATAAATAAATTGGTTTAAAAAAGGAGACACTTCCAGTTAACACTCCACCCCTTCCTCCAGCTCT
>NW_008350956.1:0-1236 GCF_000622305.1 Nannospalax galili
GTGGTGCTGGTGATTTTTTTTACAAACTCTATCCTATGACATTTGGAGGTTGTACTGATATCCAGAGGACTTCTGGGCCCAGCAGCTTCAGGAAACTCTCCGAGAAGGGAGCTGCCAGGTAGTATTCTGAGGACTCCCCAGTAGGGGACCTGCATCGGCCTTGGCTGTCGGGCAGTACCTGCAAACTCCCTGAGAGGGGACTTGCATCAGTTCTGGCTGCTTCTGCTTTCCCAGTCAGACCTCCAATTTCTCCCTCCACACCACCAGCAAGTAAGAGAGCACTGGAGATACCACTTTTGTTTTGGTTTTTCTTTTGATTTTGGCTAGCCAGAGACTTTCGCCATCTGGTTCTGGACTCTGATCAGAGAAACTAGGTGGGAAGCTGGACACAACAAACCTCCCCCTAGTCGGGTTCCAGAGGAGAAATCCCCAGACCCACCTGGCCGTGAGCCCAAAAGCTTGTCTTTGGGACCTGGATTTGGTGGCAATCTGGTTGATGTTATTTGTCTGTGCTTCTCTTATTCTGTTTTTTGGTCTTGTATCTGTGTTCCTCATGGGTGCCTGTGCTGAGATATCCAGTAATTCTGTCATGGTTGTCTATGACTATTGTCTTCATATGTTTCCATCACAAACCCTAAATATCTTTATTTTATTGGCTGAACTGGTTGTGTAAGGTCCTTATTTGTTGCATACCTTTCAGTTTCGGTTTGCTTTCATAATATCTCTTTGGTTTGCTCACTTTGGAAGTATTTTGGGTTTGACATTCTTGGTCTGGTTTACATTGCTTTCAGACTTCTAAAGGCTTGAAAACGGTTTGAGAAAATTAAACTGTTGGTTATAGGTTTGATCTAATATGTTAATTCATCTTCATTGCTGGAAATAAATTCCTGGACTAGTCTTCCTATCTCATCCTTTTGGCCTTTTCCTTTTCCCTCGGTTTCCTGCAGCACTGCTCAGTATGCAGGCAGATATGGTCTGTTTGGGGAGGGACGCTTTTTGTCCTTGGAAACTCTGCTGCCTCAGATATGACTCTGTGCTTCTCTCCCTTGGAACAAGAAAAATCAGCCTTGGATTTAAGGGAGCTGGTTTGTTATGACATTATGTCTAACCATAGTATTTATTATATGAGACCATTATAAATGTATAGACATGTTTAATACTAACAATTTACTAGATATAAAATTCTAACTAAAACATCTCTAAACTTTTAAAGGAGACTTGATTGTTTGAAACCTG
>NW_008350957.1:0-2073 GCF_000622305.1 Nannospalax galili
AATGCCTACCGACAGAGAGCTGGAGATACCTGATATCCCTTGGCTTAGTGTCGATGAAGGGAGTGTAAGGCTCAGGCAAATTGACATGCTCGAGTGGATTCTCAGTGCAATACCAAGTCCTCCACAATGGGAGGGCCCAGAGGACATGCCTTTTACTGATTTTATAAGATGGAAAGTACTGAGAGAGACACCAGAATGTCTGAAGAGCTTGGTTTTTGCTCTTTTCCTTATGCCAAATCTTACAGTTGGTAATGCTGCTGCTCAATTGCATAAATTAAATGTAAACATAATAGGTGTAACAGGACCTCAGAGTAGGGGTCATGTGGCAGTACTGAATTACCAAAGACAAGGTGAGTGTATTTAGTGTAATGGGCGGTAAAGGCAAAACAATACCTACAATGGCATGACTCGAGTGGACCTGTGGTACTGGCTAATCAATCATGGTGTTTCCAGGGACCAGATACATAAGAAGCCTACTAAGTTTTTATTTGATCTGTACAAGCAGGAAAGCTCTAGGACAAATGACAGGAAGTCAGTATTGGATGGTAGCATTAGAGAATCTTGCTCAGTCAATCAATTTCCAGACATGAGACAGTTTCCAGACCCAGAACCCCTTGAATGAAGGAAAGGCCAGGGGCCCTTGAGGAAGGACCTTGTCACAGAACCAAAGGGTTATGTTGTTCACCTTTCCCCCAACCTTCCCCAGAGGGACCTGCGGCCTTTTAGTAGAGTAACTGTGCATTGGGAAAAAGGAAATAATCAAATTTTCTATGACCTATTGGATACTGGGTCTGAGTTGACACTGATTCCAGGAGACTCTAAAAAGCACTGTGGCACTCCCATTAAAGTAGGGGCCTATGGAGGTCAGGTGATAAATGGAGTTTTGGCTGAAGTCTGACTGACAATGGGTCTAGTGGGTCCCCAAACTCATCCTGTAGTTATTTCCACAGTACCAGAATGTATAATTGGGATAGATATACTTAGGGATTGGCAGAATAATGAATTGGTTCCCCGATGTGTGGAGTGAGGGCTATTATGGTTGGAAAGGCCAAATAGAAACCACTGGAATTGCCTCTGCCAGGGAAAATAGTGAAGCCAAATCAGTATTGTATCCCGGGAGGGACTGCAGAAATTAGTGCTGCCATCAAGGATTTGGAAGAAGCAGGGGTGGCGGTTCCGACCACATCTCCCTTTAACTCTCCTATTTGGCCTGTGCAGAAGACAGATGGGTCATGGAGAATGACAGTTGACTATCAAAAACTTAATCAAGTAGTGACTCCAATTGCAGCTGCTGTACCAGATGTGGTTTCTTTACTTGAGCAGATTAATACATCTCCTGGTATGCAGCTATTCATTTGGCAAATGCTTTCTTCTTGACACCAGCTCATAGGGACCACCAGAAGGAATTTGCTTTTAGCTGGCAAGGCCAAGAGGATATCTTTACTGTACTGCCTCAAGGGTATATTAACTTTCCAGCATTGTGCCATAACTTAGTTCGAAGGGATCTTGATTGCCTGACTCTTCCACAAAATATCACACTGGTCCACTATATTGATGATGTTATGCTGATTGGATCCAGTTAAGCATATGCACATGAGAAGATGGGAAATAAATCCAACCAAAATTCAAGGGCCTTCTACCTCAGTAAAATTTCTAGGAGTTCAGTGGTGTGGAGCATGCAGAGACGTTCCTTCTGAGGTGAAGAATGTTGTTGCACTTGGCCCCTCCCTCCACCGCAAAAGAAGCACAATGCTTAGTAGAGCTGTTTGGATTCTGAAGGCAGCATATTCCACATCTGGGTGTGTTACTACGACCCATATACCGAGTGTCTCAGGAGGCAGCTATCTTTGAGTGGGGCCTGGAACAGGAAAGGGCCTTTCAACAGGTTAAGGCTGCTGTACAAGGTGCTCTGCCCCTTGGGCTATATGATGCAGCAGACCCTATGGTGCTTGCGGTATCAGTGGCAGATCCAGATGCTGTTTGGAGTCTCTGGAAGGTCCCTATAGGGGAATCACAGCAGATGCCATTGGGATTTTGTAATAAGGCTTTGCCTTCATGTGCAGACAACTATTC
>NW_008350958.1:0-314 GCF_000622305.1 Nannospalax galili
TTTTTGTAAATGTTAGTGATCTCTTAAGCATTCTATATTGTAGCCATTGGTTAAAGTTAAAGTTTCTATAAGTAACAGATTTTTGTAAATGTTAGTAATCTCTTAAGCATTCTATATTGTAGCCATTGGTCTATCATAAAGTTTTAAGTTTTTGTAACTTCCACCTCATAAAAATTGTTGAAAGGACTCCAGTTTTGGTTAACTTTATTGTGTGTTACTTGGCAGATGATGTGGTCCGCTATTGGCTGAGATCTATACTTCGAAAAATTATGTCTTTAGATCAGGAGGGTATTTTTTTGTCTGCAGTCTGTGAA
>NW_008350959.1:0-8353 GCF_000622305.1 Nannospalax galili
CATGTGGGTGCTGGGAATCGAACCCGGGTCCTCTGCAAGAGCAGTCAGTCCCCCCACCCTCCATCTGTGTATATATGTGTGTGGAGGATTTATGTACATACATGTGCATGCAGGTGGGAACAACCTTGGGTGTCATCAAGTGCTTTATTTTTTTGAGATAATCTCTTTCACTGGCCTGGAATTTGCCAAGTAGGCTGGCTGTGTGGCAAATCTAAAGGATCCACCTATCTCTGTCTCCCCAGCACTGGTGTACACCACAGTGCTCAGCTTTTTTGACATGGGTTCTGGCATTTGAACTGATGGCCTCATGCTTGCAAAGCAAGTGCTTTACTGACTGAACACCTCCTCCTCCTCTGTAAGCCGGCTATTTCTGATGCAGGAAGCTAATGCCTCTAGTTCACGATGCACTCTTAGCCCACTTGCTTAATGCAAATATGTACTATCTGCTTTCTTTTGAAGAAACTGCAGCTCTAGCCACTTCAGGCTAATGACCACGTCTTAGGTGAGCAGCTAATCATTTCATATAATTTTCAGCATAGGTATTTCTGGTCCCCAGTCTGCTCTACTTGGTTGCACTAAATCACACACAACAGGGCTACAGTTATGGTTTCTGAGTTTGGTGGTTTTATGTTTGTTTGTCTGTTTGTTTTTGTTTTGTTTTCTGTTTTATTTTGAGACAGGGGCTCCCTGTAGCCCCAGCAGGCTTGGAATTTCCTATGTAAAACAGACTGGCCTCCATTGAGATCTGCCTGCCTCTGCCTGCTGAGTGCTGGGATTAAAGGCATATGCTACCACACCGGGCACAGTTTTGAGTTTATTAAATCCCCCTAAGTGCTTCTAACACACACACTTGGATGAGGACAAGAGTCAATGCTTTCAACCAACTTTGTACAAAATAAAAAGTAAATATTTTTTCTACTTTTAAAAATTCATACAACAGGGGACTGAAGAGATGGCTCAGCATTTAAGAGTACATATTTCTCTTGTAAAAGACCTGAGTTTGGTTTCTAGCACCTATGTCAACTGGCTCACAACAACCTGTAACTCCAGCTCCAGTTGATCCAGCACCCTCTTCTGGCATCTGTAAACCTGCACTTGTGCATATACTCACACAATGACACATACATATACATATAATTAAAAATAAAATAAATCTTCAAAAAAATATCCAAGGTCAGGCATGGTAATACTGGCCTTTAATCCCAGCACTCAGGAGGCAGAGGCATGTGGATTTCTGTGAGGCGGAGGCCAGCTTGGTGTACATATTGGGTTCCAGGCCAACTGGGACTACAGGACAACCCTGTTTTTAAAAAATTCCAAACAGTTGTTGTATCATGTTTACAACATGACCTAAACATAAAATAAAATAGTGTTCGTTGTATCTCTGGATGCTTGCTTTTCATGGGTTTCTGATTTCTTTACTTTTGTAGCATCTCACCGATGAGGAGATCTCTTCCCTACACCTCACCACTTCATACAATGAAGCCATACATTGTTAGCAATCGCTTTCCAGAGTAACATGCTCAGGTATGGTATCACTGAGAAGGAATTGTCTCTGCAATTTTTATAACATCATTCCATCTTCAAGAGTGTGCTCTTCAGGAGCTACAGAGATGGCTCAGCAGTTAAAAAGTTTCCTCTTTTTTCAGAATTTAGTTCCCAGCACCCATATCAGGCAACTCACAATAGCCTGTAATTCCAGCTCCAGGGGATCCAAAAGCTTCTTCTATCCTCCTTGAGCACCTGCACACATGTGGCATACACTCACATAGACACACATATACATAAAAATAAGTCTTTTTTAAAAGAGTGAACTTGTGAAAAGAGCAATTATAAACAGCCTGACCTCCTCTTGAGTTCTTAGGAAAGCATTGGAGGACTAGCCAGACAAAAACTAGTATCTTCATTTTTTCTCCAGCACATTGGAAACAAGTCACTGTAATATAAACAAGAAGAGGCATTTCCTCAGAAAACCCTAAGTTGCTCCAAGAGTGAAGATAAATGGGACAAGAGCCATGACGCCTTTAGGAATCCCGTGGGATTTCCTGAACACATACTCATCAAATGACTTACGTAAGGGCTAGGGCTGCTTCCAAATATTTCTTTCCCAATCATCTTCTGTCTCTAGACATCTTCCCACAAGGGTCTCACTCTTGAACTAAGAAGTCAGAACTCTGATTGGACTGAACAGAACTACAAACCTCACAAGTAGAGGACTGTGTGGTAAGCAGATGCATGGGAAGGTGATGGTACATGAGAGTGGTGGTTGGTGAGTCAAGTTGCACAGATGGAAACATCATGACTAGTTTCCTCACCACTGTCCGATGTTCCTCAGCTCAAAGTACGTTGCTCACCTCCATTTTTCCAAATATACAAACTACACTTACATTCCAGTGCCAGAAAATACCATTAGCTTACTTTGTCTGATCAGCTCATGGGTACAACCATACCTCAGATGACTTCTCATTGAATCTGGGTTTCATCTTCATAAAAACACACTGAAACCAGGGATAGGTCCAGTTTAATTTAACATAGACCTAATGGTGACATTTATATTATCTTTCTCTCACTATGATAGAATACCTGACAGAAGCTTAAGGAGGAAAAGATTTATTTTGGCTCATGGTTTGTGGTGGTTTGAATGAGAATGTCCCTCATAGGCTCCAAGTATTTGAGCATTTGGTCTCCAGTTTGTGGCTCTATATGCAGAGGGTAATGGAACCTTTAGGAGGTGTGGCCATACTGGAATAAGTATGTCACTAGGGGCAGCTTTGAGAGTTCTTCAGCCTTTTCTGATTTCTGATTTTACTCTGTTTCCTGAGCCTGCTTGAAGGTGTGAGCTAACAGCTGTCTGCTCTGGCTGCCTCCTGCTACCATGCCTCCCTGCCATGAAGGACTCTTACCTCTCTGGGACCATAAGTCAAACAAACTCTTCTTTCTTTTTTTAAAAATTTTATTTATTTATTTTATGTGTATGAGTGTATTGCCTGCATGTATTTGAGTGTACCCATGTAGTGCAATACCTCAGAGGTCAGAAGAGGGCATCAGATTCCCCTGGAACTGGAGTTAAGGACGGTTCATAGCCGCAGCCGCCATGTGGGTGCTGGGAATTGAACCCAGGTCCTCTGCAAGAGCAGTCAGTGCTCTTAACCGCTGAGCCATCTCTCTAGCCTTTGTTTCTGGTTTTTAAATTTGTTTTGTTGTGTTATACTGTGCTAGTTGTCCTTGTCCATTAACTTAAGGAAGGAGACAAAGGGGTAAGAATTAACAAGTATATTAAGGTTGACAAGTATAGATGTCACCTTTTTTGTTAGAATTGTCCCATTTTTAGAAACACAGGCTTAGAAATGTATTCTTCTAACCCTCCATGTTTCTCAGTGGTATTGCACTTTCTGAAGTGACTCAGTGCCATACCTGTTTGGTGTTACATTGGGATGAAGAAGCCAGTTAGAGGTAGCTTTCCAGTCCCTTTAGCAAAGACTGTGAGCAGAATTTGGGAGTGACAACTTAAATAAGATAATTAAATTATTAGGCTGGAAATAAGGTCAGCAGAATTGAACTCTCAAAGAGCAGAAATATCAAAGGAGGGTGAGCAGTGGCGTTACGGCTTGAAGTTCAAGTGTCCCCATAGGCCCATGTTTTGAACACTTGTTCTCCAGCTGGTAACATTATTTTGGGAGGCTGTGGAACCTTTAGGAGGTGGAGCATAGTTGGTGGAAGTAGATGACTAGGAGTGAGCCTCTGACAGTTAAAGCTTGGCCCCTGGTTTTAACCACCTAGTTTGCTAGGTGGTTCTCTGTGATGTGCCGAATGACCACTTGCTCCTACCACCTTGAGTGCCACCATTCCTTCCCCGCTGAAGTGGATGGCAATACCTAGAAACCATGAACCAAAATACATGTTTCCTTCCTTTGGTTGTTTCAGTCAGATAGTTTGGTCACAGCAACACAAAATTAAATAGTAGAAATGGCAACCACCTTGCATCCTCAGGGCTGTGCTAAAACAGCTATGACTGCACATTCTGTGCTGAAGTGTCAGATGGGCTGTGAATGTTAGTTCTTTTCTACTTTGCTAATCTCATATAACCTGATCCCACCCACCAACCCTTCCCATTGGTGTTGGTCCTTCTTTAGCCCCACCCCTAGTTACCTCATGTCCTTGTTATCTTCTCTTTCTTGTTCTCTTTACTTCTGCCAAGCTGACTTTCCTAAAATGGCTCTTTTCATGAGCTACTTAACTTAAAAATCCCAAATGCCCCGAGTAGTTGTCCTCAGTCTCCCTTTGCCTGTACTCTGCTTCCTTCTCTCCTACCAGTCTGTACTGCCCATGCTCCCTTCTCATGTGCAACACATCAGTGTGGTGGGTCAGTGTTCTCCCAGAAGTCAGGCAGCCTGAACCTAAATCCTGCCCTACCAGTCTGTGGCTCCAGGTAAACTGAGTACTTCTCTGACTTGTCTTTTTTTTTTTTTTTTTTTTTTTTTTTATTTTTTAAAATGTATTATATTTGAGAAGGAAGCATGGACATTTACATCATGCTAATAAGTAGAGGTGATAAACATTACCATTGAAATCCACCTGCTGACTTTATAGACATACACAGGCACCAAGGATCCAAGTGCAACGGATTATGACTAGTAGTGATCAGCTACATACAGATTAGAGATGCATGCTCCAACATCTCAGTGTTAGTAGCAAAAACAATGAGTCTCACTGCAACGAACAATATGTTCTAAAATGAAATGGAGATTTTATTTTCAAGGTTAAAAACTCATTCAGTTTAATGTCTTACAGGGCTTATACTGAGTTTAAAATTGTGTAACTGTATTAATTCAACTGTGAACCTAGAAACTTGCACCCACTTTTGAAAGAGATATGTCTTAGCTTAGAAAATTGTTATTGAATATGTCAATGCTGTTGTAATGAAATGTTTCTTCTAAGTATTAATTATATTGGTTTAGGAAATTGGCAGTTATAGGTTTTCAGCAATAAGGCCTTTCCTTCAGGTTCTGGGAGGCAACCAAAGGCAATGGCAATAGTCTATATTGTTTGAAGAGTCTCTTTGCCTACCCTGGCTAACTACTTGGAGGGAGGTTTCCCATGCCAGGCACTGGAACTTTTGATAGAGGGCCTATATCTATTATGTGTGTGCACACACATTTTACATGCATATTAAGTAAGATTATAAAATAATACCTTTCCCTATGACTTTTCCAGACATTCTTGTTGGTACTAATCTCCCCTTCCTCTATCTCCTTCTACATTATTCCCTTCCTCAGTTAAAATCCCCACTGAAAATGTTAAAGCTGCAATGAAATGCTTCTTCTAATCATGTGGTTATTAAATTTAAAAGAATTTTAAAAAATAAAATAAACTTAAAAAAAAAACAAACTGATGCCTGGTTTCACATAAGCCCTATAAAGTACATGAGGCTAGGGAGAAGATTGTTGCTGACTAATGCTGAGTAAGTGATTTCAGAGAAATTTAAGAGTAACTGCTATGTGTACAGCACTGAACTAAGAGCTGTAGGAGAGTCATAGGCCGAATAAACAATTCTGGCTGAGAGGTTTTGTATTGTATTTGGGAAGGAAAACATAATTCCATGTTAATAATAAGCTACAAATCATAGATGAATTCAGAGTGATAATACCAATCAAACATACATAATAACTAGAGGCCTATTTAATGTTTTAGTCATGTTAGCCATAGTGTCTCATATATAATCAACTCTGCCATGGAGAAAAAGCAGCCATAGTGTATTTGATTTCATTTCTGTGACAAGTACCGAAGAGAAACAAAGGAGGAAATATTCTTTGGGTTCATAGTTGAGATGAGGCAGAATGTCATGGTGGTGAGTGATTGATAGAGAAAACAGCCAGGAAACAGAACAAAACAGGAAGGAACTGGGAACAGATACAGCTTTTAAGGGCACATCCCCAGTGTCCCACTTCCTTATAACTCATTCAGCTATAAACTAATGTGTGGATCAGTTCACCGATGAAGTCAGAATTCTCCTGATCCAATCACCTCTAAATAATTAAGTCTACCAGCCAAGAACCAAGCCCTCAACAGGTGAACTTTTCAAGAGATACTTTGTGTAGAAAGCATACCATATTGACCATAAGAAAGTAACCAGTGGACATTACTTGGTGTGGCTGAAGGCCTTTCTGACCCTCTCCTATGAATAGTAAATTCTGTGTTTTGTAGGGTAGTCATGGGAGGTTTTGCCAGCAGTGTCTTCAAGGATAGCTGAGACTTGGCTAATGGATAGTAAGTATAAAGTAGGAAGTAAAGGAAAGCTTAGATAGCCTTGAACCTGGCTAGGGTTGACAGTTGGCTTCTTCTTGACTAGATTTCTATTCTAGGGGCATTTCTGGACAGAAAGCATTAAGAAGGCCTGTCCATAAGCCTAGTCTGATGTCCTCAACAACCCCTACCATAGCTGGCGGTTGACATGGGGTCTTGAGTGATCTCATTTCCTCTCTTCTGCCCTGGCAGCAGTAGAGTTGTCCGTCCTTTCCTAGATGTTAGATTGCTTAGGTTCACTTCAAACTGTACTGCCTACTTGCCATGGGGCACTTAGCAAGTGGGGATCATAGTCTTGTTATCATGAAGATTAGTAAGATAATCCATGAACCATGCTGAGTAGTAATACTGGCAATACTAACTGTTCATTAAATGATGGCTATTGTTTTGTAACCTTAATTAGACTAAAAACTGAAAATATTAGTATGTAGGCCTAGATGGCCTGGAACTCTATGTAGACCAGGCTGGCTTAACTTAGAGATCTGCCTGCCTCTGCTTCCCAAGTGCTGATATTAACGCATGTGCCATTAGGCCCAGCCTTTATTTTGAATTTCTTAAAGTATGTGCTCAATATAGCTTGGCCATTTCTCTTTGTCTAACTGGATTAAAGTATAAGCTTTATAAAATCTATAGATGGGCTGGAGAGATGGCTCAGCAGTTAAGAAAATTAGGCCCAGCCTTTATTTTGAATTTCTTAAAGTGAGTATGTGCTCAATATAGCTTGGCCATTTCTCTTTGTCTAACTAGATTAAAGTATAAGCTTTATAAAATCTATAGATGGGCTGGAGAGATGGCTCAGCAGTTAAGAATACTGGCTGCTCTTGCAGAGGACCCAGGTTCGATTCCAAGCATCCACATGGCAGCTAGGAACCATCCTTAACTCCAGTTCCAGGGGATCTAATGCCCTCTTCTGACCTCTGCTGCATTGCATGACACAGGTGCACTCATATACATGCAGGCAATGCACTCATTCATACACACACACACACACACGCACGCACGCATGCACGCACACCACTAAGAATAAAATCTTTTAAAAAATATTTTATTTATTTATTTGTTTATGTGTGTGTGTGTGTGTGTGTGTGTGTGTGTGTATGTATGCACACATGTGTGAGTACAGTGCTGTAGAGACCAGAAGAGGCTCGCCGATTCCCTGGAGCTGGAATTATAGGCAGTTGTAAGCCACCGCATGAGTGCTGGGAACTCAGGTCCTCCACAAGAGCAGCAAGCACTCTTAACCACTGAGCCATCTCTCTAGCTACTCAACCATTCTTAATTCGTAATTCTGTGATGAATAATTCTTTATCATAAGAGCCATCTGCCTAAGTTTCTTTGCTACTGTTCACTGCTTTTCTGACTGATTGCAGAATAAATGACTCTAGGTTAGTAGTGCGGGTATACCAGCACCAGCTGCTTTGGTCCCTATCTACGGAAACCAACAGACTTAAAGACTTCCTGCAGATCAAGCCAAAAGGGACTGAATTAACAGCAACAGTAAAACCCTTTACAGCAGCACCAAACATGCAGTTATGGAATAAGAAACAGAAATATGCAGAATCAGTTTGCAGCAAAGATTCAGATAACTGCAATTAGCAAATGCAGACTAAAAAATTTACTTAATTTAGCTTTTACAAGAATTAAAAGAGAGATTGCCGGGTGTGGTGGTGCATGCCTTTAGTCCCAGCACTCGGGAGGCAGAGGCAGGCAGATAGCTGTGAGTTCAAGGCCAGCCTGGTCTACATAGTGAGTTCAGATCAGCTGGGACTGCAGGAAGACTTTGTCTCAAAAAGACCAAAAAAAAAAAAAAAAAAAAAAATGTTTAAAAAAAGCTAATGAAAGTGAAAGCACAAGCCTTTAATCCCTGCAGAGGCAGGCAGATAGATCTCTAAGTTCAAAGCCAGCCTGTTCTACATAGTTCCAGGACAGATGGGGCAGGAGCAGGGGATCTCTGGATTCAAGGCCAGCCTGGTCTACATAGTGAGTTCTAGGCCAGGTGTGGCTACGGGGAAACCCTGTCTCAAAAAAAAAAAAAAAGGAGGAAATAAAA
>NW_008350959.1:8365-12505 GCF_000622305.1 Nannospalax galili
AATAGGAACAAGAGTTTCTATGCTAGTTGTTGGTGGCACATGCCTTTAATCTTAGCAGTCTGAGTTCCAAGCCAGCCAGGGCTGTATAGTTAGACCCTGTCTCAGACAGAGACAGAGACAGAGACAGAGAGAGTGATTTTTAAAGAACTAGTAGGGAGCCTGAGCATTTGATAGCTCCTGTCTTGACTGATACAAACATGGTCCTTGAGTCTCCACATGTGTGCCTGCCCGCACACATACTGTTAGGTGTTTCTCTGTTTTTTGTTTTTTTTTTCTAAATTCCATTCAACAAATATTTTCTGTACCAGCAATATGGTAGAGTTGGATAGAGAAAACTACAAATATGGTTGAAAGATGCTTGCCTTTGAATTTTGTACAGTTTGCTCTTGCCTTTACTTGCCAAAAGTAGTCAGTCTCTGGAGACTCAAGACAGAGACCATGGAAACTACGGTCTTAATAGCCAAGCAAAGTTTTTTGTTGCCATTTTTCTCCCTGCATAGCCATGCCTGACCTACATCATGTATATCAAGTCAGTACATCTCGAAAACATTGCGCCTAGTATTTTGGAGTTGTTTTCCTTGGTACAGGGGTTTCTCTAGGTCTTAATCTTTATGAACTCCCTGAGACTTCATTTATTTACAAGAAAAGGTTTAAAAAAAAAAACCCTCAGGTAAAATTCTAGCAGAAATTGCCCAATATCACCAGGTGTTTTATTGCTTTGAGAAGTCACTAAAATGTATTTTTAAAAATTCAGCTCTTAAACTCTTAATGTAATACTTTCTTGCACTGAAAAAGTGTAGTAATTCACAACATGGAAGAATGAAATACTGAAGGAAAATGAGGAAGTGGCATTTGTTGGAGTGGGGGCCTGAGGAATGCCTTTGTACTTGGATTTGAAAGGCAGGTGATTATTTGGTAGTTGAATAAGGAGGCTAGGATCATGGCGAGCACTCTAAATGGAAAGTAGAGCAAGTCTGAAAGAATGAGGACTGTTACTGAGAAGTGGGACTAGACATGGCTGGCAAGCTTAGAAAACGGGGCCCTGACTCCTGTACTGTGCAGTTCCTCTGAGTGACTGCCCTCACTTTGCCTTGTTCCTGTGTGGGTCTTTTATGTTTCATTTGGGGCAAGCCCTGTTGAAATACTGCGAATTCCTTTCCTGCGCACACTAATAAGATTGCAGAAATGAAACCTTTTATTTTTATGACTGTTAAACCAGCTTTTCCCACGCCTTACTAAGTGACATCTTGTATTGGGTTCTTGGGGAATATTTTTCAGGTTGAAAATATCCTCTTGCATGACCGAGGCCACTATGTCCTGTGTGACTTTGGAAGTGCCACCAACAAATTCCAGAATCCACAAGCTGAGGGAGTCAATGCAGTAGAAGATGAGATTAAGAAGTAAGCCTTTTCTCCTTTCCTGGAGTTTCATCCATTATCAGATGAGCAAGTTCCCTTTCAGTTTATGGATGAGGCAGAGTGGGAAGAAAATTATGTTCATTTACCCTTTATCCCAGAGCAAAGTGCCTATTGTTGGGTTGTTTGATTGTAATTAAAGGCTGAGGAGAGAGTTCACATGACTGCCCTAGTGAACTGAAGTGAAGGAGTAACCCTTCCTCAGTGCTCCTGTGGTCACCGTACACTTATACTTTGATTTACAATGTCATATGCCCATAAAAAGATGAGTGATAGCTGGAGAAGGCAGGCAGGTGTGATACATACCTATAATCCCAGCAATTTAGCAGCTGAGGCAAGAGGATTGTGAGTTCAGTGCCAGCCTGGACTACATAGCAAGATCCTGTCTCAGAAAACAAAAGGGGAAAAAAAAAAAGCTGAGTGGTGGTACGTCATTGAATACCATGGTGTTTCCAAGTGAAGTCACAACTATGACATGAATCAGATAGATGTACTGTAGTTTGTTTGTTTTAGAGACAAGGTTTCCCTGTAGCCCCAGCTGGCCTGGAACTCACTTATGTAGACCAGGCTAGCCTTGTTCTTAACTCGTTCTTACCTACCTCTGCCTCCCAAGTGCCATGTTTGCTGCCATGCCTGGCTCAGATGTACTTATTACTGGACCTTAAATTTCTACCTCCTCTCTGTTCATAATGAGCTCAGCCACACTCTGGAATTTATGGTAAATAAGGCTGCTAAAGTCTCTATAGTTACTGAATCACTGACTTCTCTAAGATACCCCTTTGGATTTGTGACTCCAGTAATAGCCTCATGCCCACAATATTGGGTTTTTCCCAGGCAATAACACACGCTATGCCTACTAGTAAATCAGCTGTCTAGCATGACTTGTAAGTGCAGAGCCTCTGTCCCTTTTCATGTGTCACCCAAGCCACCATGCCTGAGGTAGGACCATTTCTGGTTCAAGGCCCTGATGGATACCCAAACCAGTCCCTTCAGGGGGCCAGAGACGATAGCAACATGACTTAATGGTTAGTAACATAAGAGAGCTAGCTCACTTGGAACATGTGCTTAACACTACTGTTTTCTTGATTCAAAGATAAGGAAAACACTGATTTTAGCCTTAAGGCAAGATCATGAAGCTAGAGAGATGGAGATGGATCAGTGGATAAAATGCTTACGTGAGGACCCAAGTTTACATTCTTAGCACTATGAAGGCAGAGACAGGATCCCTGGGACAAGCTAGATCCACAAGTCAGCAAGCCTCAGTATCTTGTCTCCACACACATAATCCCTCTGCACACCCATCCCAGCCAGGGCTGACTTTCTGCTGTTTTCCAAAATATCTTACTCATGTTGCAACTCTGAGCCACGTGTTAAGGATTTATTATTTTAAAAACAAAGAAGCAAAACAGTGTCAGACTACAAAGATTTGTAGAAGATTTTGTCATTCGAGGACCCCAGGAAAGGTGCTCTCAGGATTTATGTAGTACATTCATGTCTGAGTGTCCCCATGTCCTAGGACTTAGAAGGTCTGCTGTGAGAGGATGTGATGCCATCATTATACCAAAGGAAGTCTTTCATTTTTTGTGCACTAATATTTCATATGCTTGTCTGCAGATTGCTACTAGAGAACTGGGTTCTAGTAATGTGGAAACAAACTTGCTGCTCCTTGTTTTTAATGATAGCACTGATAAACTTAACAAAACATGGTTCTTTTGATTGTAGATACACAACGCTGTCCTATCGAGCCCCAGAAATGGTCAACTTGTACAGTGGTAAAATCATCACTACAAAGGCAGACATTTGGGTACGTGTCAGCTAACCAACCCATCCATACCCCAGATGCCAATAAGCCTTGCCTGGAGTCTGAACTTAACCAGCCAGTGGCATGGACACAGCATTGCCTACTTTTAGGCTGCGCTTGATGTGAGGGGACAGCCACGGCCTCTTGGAACATGACAAAGAAAACCACTTCCAAGTGCTTTACATGTTCTCGTGGTGATTTTCATTTGTATATTTCTTTTTTTTTTCCTAAATAAATAATTTATTCAGAATTTCATACAAACATATAAGGTGTTTTGATCAAATCCATGCCTACTTCCTCCCCTCCAACTCCTTCAATATCTCCCATCACATTTTTCTGATAACTTCATTACTTTCTTACTTATCACACCATCCTCTGAGGGGGTTACCCAAATTGCCGATAGGGAATAGGGACCCAGACCACTCTGTCATCTCCCATGCTGAACAGGGACACAGGGTGGGGCAATTGGAGTACACTTTCAGTGGGTCTATCTAAAAGACTCCCAAATTGCATAACTCTTGTTTCTAAGGGGAAAAGAAAGTCTTTGAATCATGAATAGGTGAGGTGAAGGAGAAGTAAAGGCAAGAGTAATTACCATTACAAGTTCTAGACCGGGAACTAGAAAAAAGTCAGAACTTATCACACCATCCTCTGAAGAGGGTCTATCTAAAACACTCGCGAATTGCATAACTCTTATCTCGAGGAGGAAAAGAAAGTCTTTGAATTGTGAAAAGAAACGTGAATAGGAGATGTGAAGGAGAAGTAAAGGCAAGAGGAATTAGCATTACAAGTTCTAGACGGGGAACTAGAAAAAAGTCAGTACAGGGCAATTTTCAAATGTTCATATGAGAGTCCGTTGGAATTTCTTGACAAGGGCTTCCAAAAGCATCCCTCTACTGGGTTCCTTCTCATTTTTCTGTTGTC
>NW_008350959.1:12567-13690 GCF_000622305.1 Nannospalax galili
TAGCTGTTGGAGTGGTTAGAATCAGTGTCAGTTCCCTCTCAAAGGCTTCTAGATAGGGGGAGAAAAAAAATTTATCCATCTTTTTAGAATAGTAGCTGGTCGTCTCCCTTAGCTACAGGTGGGCACTAGAGTATTGGAGATCAAGATTTGAAGTTTTCCATCTGAGCAGCACTTTCTGGTTAGGAAGAAAATCATCAATGAGAAATAATTGTCTAAATAACTTTTCATATAGACTTAAGCCTAATGTCTGGGAAGTATAATCCCTTGAATGCTTAAAGAAGTTTATTGATGACTTTGCTCTTTGGTTATACTTTCCTTTTGGGTGTTTAAGACCGTACAGTTGGCCCAAATAAATCAATTTATTTTCACACTTAAGGTCATTTGAGGATCTGTTCCTCAGGTGTCACATGGGCTTGGGAGAAGCTCCTGGCTCCTTTTTTTTAAAAACCAGTTCCATCTATGTGAAGGTAAGTCAAAGGTCCTGTTCAACCATAGCTGGCTTCACTTGGAAGCATGAATGAGATGTTTCCTCTGAGTTGACCCTCCTCTTTGTAGACTGGACACTGGTTCAAGTCCGTCTCATGGGGTCTCCATGGCCTCCCTGAACAAGAGGACAGGTGACTCACCACATTCACAGGACATTTTGAAAAATGTTCCATAGTCCCCTGGATCTTAATCGACCTTGAAAGGCAAGGGGCAAAAACTGTCCTTTAAGTCCCTCTGACCACATTAGTATAGGCCTCAAACTATGGCTGTTAAATATCCAATAAGGTTATCTCCACCACTCAGGTACTTTTAATTATCATGTGCTATGTAGATAAGGCTTGGGTAAAAAAACAAATATTCTCAGGTAAACTTTGACTAGATATATATTTTGTTCCTTAAACTAGTTGACTGAACTATGACCTTAGAAATTTTAAGATTATGTGTATATTATTTTTGTCTCATCCTTTATATGTCATAACAAACCTAACCAGAACTTCATCACTTGCTTAGGCTTCCTCATTTTTTCTATTTTGGAAACTACCTCCATTCCCATATCCTTTTAACATTTTTTACATTCTCATTTTCTTTCTTTTTTAAAAAATAATTATGAGACACAATAGCATTAACAAATAAATTT
>NW_008350959.1:13710-14167 GCF_000622305.1 Nannospalax galili
TCCTGGGGATACTAAGCAATGCTTATTCCCTTTTAAGGTTCTAGTGTCAAGCCAATGTATGATTAAAGTTTTACTAGGGAACCAATGAATTTATTGAGCTTACTTACCGAGATAATTGAGGGGTTGCTGAGGTGTATGTATGACCTGAGGGTATGCACAGTGGAAAGCCTTTACTCAGCATGGATCATGCCTTCTCTTTCTAGCCTTCCCCGGCTTGTATACTTTAGCCCTCCCCTAATCCAGGAGGCCATGTGTGATTAGGGCCAAATTACATACAATTGGTTGGGAAGAGTGGCTGGATAATCTGGTGAGGGTCCAATGACCCTGCTTGGCCCTCCTTTAATGAATGAGAACATCTGTCAACAAGCCCAATTGTGACGATGTTTAGCAATCAGGCTCCACTGATATCATGATGATGGTAGTTATTTCATGCAGAAGGGACTGCTGTATAGCATCA
>NW_008350959.1:14738-17916 GCF_000622305.1 Nannospalax galili
TAATTGCTAAATGTTGAACATCTTTGAAGATGTTTCATAGTCATCTTTACTTCTTCTTTTGAAAACTTTCTGTTCAGCTCCTTAGCCCATATTTTAATTGGGTTGCTTCTTGTCTTGGTTTTTTTGTTTTTGAGTTCTTTATATATTCTGGATATTAAGCCTCTGTCAGATGTGTCACTGGTGAAGATATTTTCCCATTCTGTGGGTTTTCTCTTGACTTTTTTGATTGTTTCTTTTTGCTGTACAGAAAGTTTTTAGTTTAATGAGGTCCTACTTGTTGATTGCTGACCTTAATTCTTGAGCAACTGCTGTCTGATTTAGAAAATCCTTTCCTACACCTATATCTTATAAGTTACTGCCAATACTTTCTTCTAATAGTTTCAGGGTTTCTAGTGTCACATTGAGATCTTTGATCCATTTGGAGTTGATGTTTGTGTAAGGTGAAAGATAAGGATCTAGTTTCATTGTTCTACAGGTGGAGATCTAGTTTTGCCAGCACCATTTTTTGAAGATGCTGTCTTTCCTCCATTGTGTGTTCTTGGTTCCTTTGTCAAATATCAGGTGGCTTAAATTGTCTGTACTTGGGTTTGGATCTTCAGTGATGTTCTATTGATCTATGTGTCTATTTTTGCACCAGTACCATGCTGTTTCTAAGACTATAGCTCTGTAGTGTACTTTGAGATCTGGTATAGTAATCCCCCCACCAGTGCTCTTTGTGCTCAGGGTTGCTTTGGCTATCTGGGGTCTTTTGTGCTTCCATATGAATTTAAGGATTGTTTTTTTCTAATTCTGTGAAGTATGTCATGGGGATTTTGATTGGGATTGCATTGAATCCATGTATTGCTTTTGGTAGGATGGTCATTTTAACAATATTAATTCTTCTAATCCATCAACATGGGTGGTCCTTCCATCTCCTGGTGTCTTCCTCAGTCTCTTTAACGATTTCAAATTTTCATTGTAGAGATCTTTGGTATCTTTCGTCAGATTTCTTCTAAGGTATTTTAATTTTTTTGTAGCAATTGTGAATGGGAGCATTTCCCTGTATTCTTTCTCCAATTGCTTATTATTGGTATATAGAAAGGCTAAAGATTTTTATAGATTGATTTAATAACCTGCCACTATTCTGAAAGTGTTGATCAGTTCTAGGAGTTTTCTGGTGGAACTATTGGGATCTCTTAGGTGTAGTATCGTATCATCTGCAAAAAGTTATAGTTTGCCCTCTTCTTTTTCGATTAGTACCCCTTGAGTTTCCTTGTCCTGTCTTATTGCCTAGTTAGAGTTTTAATCGCTATGGTGAAAAGGAGTGAAGATAGTGGACATCCTTGTCTGGTTCCAGATTTTAATGGGAATGTTCCAGTTCTTCTCCATTTAGAATGATGTTGGCTGTGTGCTTGTTGTACATGGCTTTAAATATGTTGAGGTATGTTCCCTCCAGTCCAATTCCCTCTAGGACTTTGAACATAAATGCATGTTGAATTTTGTCAAAGGCCTTTTCTGCTTCTATTGAGATGACCATGTATTTCAGTTTTAATTATGCTGACGTATGTTCCCTCTAGTCCAACTCCCTCTAGGACTTTGAACATAAATGCATGCTGAATTTTGTCAAAAGCCTTTTCTGCATCTACTGAGATGACAGTGTGTTTTTTTGTCTTTGAGTCCATTTATATGATTACTGATGGTTATTGACTTGTGTATATTGAACCATCCCTGCATCTCTGGGATAAAGCCTACTTGTGTGTGTCTGTATGCAGCTTGCAAGTATTTTGTTGAGAATTTTTGCATCTATGTTCATTAAAGGAATGGGTCTATAGTTTTCTTTTTTGGTTATGTCTTTACCCAGTTTGGGTATTAGAGTGATGTTGGCTTCATAGAAAGAATTTGGGAGTTTTCTCTCTGTTTCTATCTTTTTGAATAATTTAAGTAGTAGTGGTTGGAGGCCTTCTTTAAATCTGCTGTAAATCCATCTGGATCTGGCTTTTTTTAGTTTTTTTAGGTGTGAGGCTTTGTATTACTCTTTCAATTTCCTCATATGTTATGGGTCTGTTTAAACTGTTGATGGTTGGTTTAACTTTGGTGGTTCACATGATTTTAGATATCCATCCATTTCTTTTAGATTTTCAAATTTGATAGCATATAAGTTTTTAAAATATCCCCTTATCATGGTCTGGATCTTTTGGGTGTCTGTTGTGATGTTTCTCCTTTCAGTTCTGATTTTGTTGATTTGAATTTGCTCTTTCTTTTGGTTAACTGGGCTAAGGGTCTATCTTGTTTAGCTTTTCAAAGAGCCAGCTCTTAGATTTATTGATTCTTTGTAGTATTTTCTTTGTTTCTATTTCATTAGTTTCTGCTCTGATTTTTGTTATTTCTTCTTGTCTGCTGGGTTTGGGCTTCATTGCTGCTTTTCAAGTATCTTGAGCCCAAGGTCTTGAGTTTCAGTGTTAGGTCATTGATTTGGGCTCTTTCTAATTTTTTAATGTAGGCACTTAGAGCTATAAACTTCCCTCTTATGACTGCTTTTAAAGTGTCCCAGAGGTTGTGTTGTGTTGTATTGTCCTTTTCGTTGAATTCCAGGAATTCTTTTATTTCTTTCTTAATTTATCCTTTGACCCACTCATTGTTTAGCAGTGTGTTGTTCAATCGCTACGAGTTTGTGTAATTGCTAGGGTTTGTCCAGTGTTGATTTTGAGCTTTATTGCATTGTGGTGTGATAGAATGCATGGGATTATTTCATTTTTTTGTTTTATTTGTTGAGGTTTGTTTTATGGCCCAGTATGTGATCAATTTTTGAAAAAGTTCCATGGTGTGCTGAGTAGAAAGTGTATGCTTTGGTGCTTGGGTGGAATATTCAAAAGATGTCTGTTAGGTCCATTTGATGTATAGTATCATTTACTTCAGACATCTCTCTGTTTATTCTGTATCCAGTTGAGCTGTCCAATGGAGACAGCAGGGTATTGAAGTCCCCTACTGTTACTCATTTGGGGTTAATCTGTGTCTTAAATTCCTGTAGTGTTGTTTTTATGAATTTGGGTGCACCAGAGTTTGGTGCATATATGTTAAGGATTGTAATATCTTCTTGGTTAACTGTTTCTTTGATCAGAATGAAGTGACCCTCCTTATCTCTTCTGATTAGTTTTACTTTGAAGTCTATTTTGTCAGATATTAGAATTGCAACCCTTCT
>NW_008350959.1:18014-18884 GCF_000622305.1 Nannospalax galili
TTGAAAGATGTGTATTGGTTGCCATCATTTTGATTGCTGTTTGTGTTCTCTAATTTTGTGTTTCCTCGATTATACCTTTTTTAAATTTTCTTTTGTTGCCCCAGGGTATATGTGTTTCTCTCTCCACTCTCTGTATTGCTTCAAGTATTCTTTGAAGGGCTGGTTTTGTAGGCATGTATTCTTTCAGGCTATTCGTGTCATGGAAGATTTTTCTTTCCCCCTCAACTATAATAGACATTTTGGTAATCTGGGTAATCTCTGGCATCTATTGTCATGTAGAACTGGAAATACCTTGGTCCAGGCTCTTCTGGCTTTCCTAGTTTGCATCGGTAAGTCAGCTGTAATTCTTATGGGCTTTCCTTTGTATGTAACTTGTTGTTTTTCTTTTGCTGCTTTCAGGATTCTCTCTTTGTTCTGTACATTTAGTGTTTTTGCTATGATATGTTGTGGGGAGTTTCTTTTCTGATCCTGTGTATTTGGTGTTCTATGTGCTTCCTGTATTTGTATAAGGATGGCTTTCCTTAATTTTGGGAAAATCCTGTTTAAGAGCTGGTCAACACCATTAACCTAAAATTCTTCTCCTTCCTCTATTCCTATGATGTACACATTTTGTCTTTTCATGGTGTCCCACATCTCTTGCATATTCCATTCCTGTGTTTTTTTTTTTTTAATTTTCCATAATCTTTGCTTGAGCGGCCCAATTCTTCAACTTTATCCTCCAGTGTTGACATTCTGTTTTCCATTTCATTTGTTCTAGTGGTGAGGCTTTCCCCTGTTGTTTCAAGTTGGCTTATTGAGTTTGCACGTCCTTCTTCATTTCCGCCTGAGTTTTCTTCAATGTTTCTATCTCTTTTGTGAATTCATTCAGAA
>NW_008350959.1:18996-87928 GCF_000622305.1 Nannospalax galili
TCCCGGTCTTTTTGAGGCAGGGTCTCTCTGTAGCCCCAGCTGTCCTGCAGCTCACTTTGTAGACCAGGCTGGCCTTGAACTCACAGAGATCTGCCTGCCTCTGCCTCCCAAGTGCTGAGATTAAAGGCGTGCGCCACCAAGCCCAGCTCATGATTGTTCTTTTAAATTCAGTGTCCTGGGTTATCTCCAGGAGGTTTTCCTTGTAGAACTCTTCTACAGTATTGGTGGAGTTTTGTGGGGACATAGTGTTTTAGCTTTCCTTTTTATTCTTTCATTGTGATTCTGGCATGTGAATTTCTCTTGTTGTTTATGATTCTGATATGATAATTAAGTTGAAGTATGCTTCTGTTTGTATTATTGGGGTGCCTGGATCCTTTCTGTATTGGTTATGTAAAGCTGGTTGGTTCAGGGTTCAGGTTCTCTCAGGTTTAATTTGGAGGGAACTGATGGCTTCAGATCAGCTATTCAGGAGTACTCACAGCAGCCCAATTCAGGTTCCAGTCAGGTACACTCAGTCTTCCTATACTATGTGATGGCAGGATCTGGGTGCTCTCAGGCAGTCCACCCTCTCAGGCTGTCTGCTAGGATCTCAGCCTTAGCCTACCAAAGCCAGATCTGCCCTGGGGCCTTGGGAGCGGCCTCACTCCCAGGTAGGGAGATGGGGATAGCTCAGTTAGAGGTAGCTCACCGCCAAGTGGAGGCGGGATCCAGGACCTCTCTGGCAGTCCCCTGCATTCTCAGCCCCTCTGTCAGAGAGAAGCCAGAGGGAGGCCAGAACTCAGGACTCTCTGGCAGCCTGCTGAGATCAGAGCTGCTATACTGATGGAGGTCAGAACCCACCCTCTCTATATGTTATATTCCTAAAAAACAAACCAGGTAAGATAGTATATACTGAAGCAGTTTGGTAATTATAGAGTAAATATGTAATTGGTTACTAAGTACTTGTGCTGGGTTCTAAATTCAGGTGTCATACAGTTTAATACTATGTGGGCTTTGTATCTGCTGATAAATGTGGATGATACTGATCTCTCAGCAGACCATTAGAGATATGGTAAATAATAGTTGCAATCTGCTTTCTTATTTTTTAGGCTCTTGGCTGTTTGTTGTATAAGTTGTGCTATTTCACGTTGCCATTTGGGGAGAGCCAGGTGGCAATTTGTGATGGAAGCTTCACAATTCCTGATAACTCTCGCTATTCTCAAGACATGCACTGCCTTATTAGTAAGTATTTCAAGTTTCTAATTTCCTGTTTTTATTTCTAATTACTAGGAATGGATTGGAGGGTAAAGGGATTAGTATCTAGGAGTAAAAGATTGAACAATGCTAAAGAAATCATTTGATACTAGGTTGGAACACGAAAGCGTATATAACAGCATCTATGTAGAGAGGTGAGTCTTCTTGCTACAAGTCTAAACTTTGCTTCACACCTGAGCCAGCCACACAAGCAGAAATCATAGTTGTGCTCTAAGTGCTGTGGCACTGCTATGCTCTGTCACAATCTGTGTGGAAGCTCTGGTACCAAGAGTCCAGCTGACTCACATCAAGCGATAAGAAATTCATCTTTACAAAAGTGGAAGCCCCTCAAATAAACATGATTGCAGTTTGTCGGCTGGAATGAATGTTTATTTAAGATCATATAACTCCATGAAGCCAGGTTTTTCCTCTCATTTGGGATAATCACAAGATTTTTAGAACAAGCATCTAAACTGAGTGTTTTGTTTAGAATTCTTATGATTCTCACTTCTTTGTATCATCATAGTGTAACATCCATTAACCAGATGGTAGAATAATAAGCTTTGAGCAAGATCTTATACTAAAATGCTAAAGAAACAGTTTTTAAATCCAATATTGGTCAAGGCATTTATCATCTAAGTTTCAAAAAGCATCATAGATCATAAATCCTGAGCTACCCAGTTTGGGTCCTGGACAAGGGATGTGCTGAAAAAGCAGAAGTGAGGTGGAACATCTGAACTGTTCCAGTTCTGTATTTAACTATCTGTATTTAACTGAATTCTTAAAACCTGTAGATTGAAGTGTCCTCCTATAAGCACAAGAGCACACAGAATGGTTTCTTCAAATTAACAAAGTTTGGGAGGTTTTAAAACCACCCTTTCTGCTGTAACACCTTTTGTAAAAAATGTTATTTTTATTTTATGTGTGTGAGTGTATTGCCTGCATGTAAGTGCACTCATGTTGTGCAATACCTGTGAAGGTCAGAAGAGAGCGTTGGATCCCCTGGAACTAGAGTTATAGACGGTTGTTGATTGCCGTGTGGGGGTTGCGAACCAAACCAGTGCTCTTAATGCTGAGCCATCGCTCCAACTGCAACTGTCACAGCTCTCTTAGTGAAGGGGAGTGGAGGGTGTTTAAGGAACAGTGTGTGGCCCTTAATGATTATCATATTGTTTGCAGAGGTAAAGCTTTGTATCTGTACTAGATTTTCAGACATGTAAGTGGAAGGAAATATGAGAGAATAGCCACTTTTGGTGTTGCTGATAGCATTTTGTGTGTGGGAGGGAGTTCTTTTTAATATATGTACAGTAAATCCATTTTGGAAAAACAGCTCTTCATGAGGATCTGCAGAACTGACATCTTTCCCAGACGCTATTTGGTTTGCAAGCCCTTCAAGATTCCATTGTCGATCTAAATGCATAGACCTCAAATTTGGTCTGTTTTTGCCCCTACTCTCCTTTCTTTTTTTAACTTTCTTTCAGTGGCATTACCATTCCACTCTGAATAAATAAAATTTAAGATTTTCTTGGATTTGGCTAGTAAAAGAGGGCAGAATCAGTACGTCCCAAGCTGCCTCAGTTCTCTTGGAGTGTCTACTCTTTTCATCGGTTCTCTTGGTTCTCTTCATTGTCACCATAGTACCGTAGTATATACAAACTTTATTAGCTCATGTCCTACTACGTTGCCCTCCTCACTTCTCTCCTCTCTCTCCATTCTTTCTAGAACGTCCATGCCACAGATTATTCTGAGAAAGTGTAAACAGCGAGGCCAGATTCTTTGCATGGTGTTTAGGGTCCTTCAAATTCTGGTTCCATCCCACCTGGGCAGCCATTTTGGCACCCTGTCCTTTGGTCTCCTGTTTCTGGGCAGCAGTGTTCATTTCTGGCCTTCATCCAAGTTTGCCTTTGCTTACATTGTTCTCTGACCTAGGCTGCCCTTTTCTCTGCTCTCTGTGACTAACTTCTTTCCTGCCTCTTTTGCAAGGTAGTCCAGGGCTGTAGCCTCACAGATCTTTTCTAAATTTAGTGTCCAGGTCATTCATTTATTACTTAGGCAGTAACCTGCCTTGAGTATTTTGTTTTTATATATACTCTTGCATCTTCTCAAAGACCTTCTAAGGAATTTTCCATCTTCAGAGAGGGTGGAAGCTTAAGGACCTGGAAATAGGCAGATGATCTACAAATCACAATTAAAATATATCTGAATGTGTTACTTTATAATTTTCCTCAAACTGGAAACCAGTTTATATCTCCAACCAGAGTAATAAGTGAATTCATGAAGTTTGTTCTGTAGTGCTGGAGACAGAACCCAGAGTTTGTACTCTACCACCAAACCATATCCCTAGACTTGAGTTCATGAAATTTAGAGATTGGTTCTATTTGTCAAGAGTCATCATTTATTCAACAAGAGAGAAAGTGAGCCAAGGGAACCAGAAGCAAGACTGTGGAATCTTCTAGGTCTTAGAATAGAAAGCTGCTCACTTTCACATTGAGAGTGTGAGCACCTGATATGCCAGCCTTAGAATATGAACTTCAAGTAGCTTTGCTACAACTCAAGTATTATATTCTCTTGTTTCCTTTACTAGAAAAAGGGCTAATTTTATAAGAAATGAAACTTAAAACACAACTTGGTTTTTGTAGTAGAAAAGTTATGCTTCCTAGCTGATACAACAACTGTTAGGATATTATTAAATAAGTTCATGTATGTTTGTCTTAGGGTATATGTTGGAACCAGACCCTGACAAAAGGCCAGATATTTACCAGGTTTCTTACTTCTCATTTAAACTACTCAAGAAAGAATGCCCAATTCCAAATGTACAGGTATGTCAATGGTACTTTTTAAAATTTATAATTCTTTTTAAAAATAATTTTTTATTCTTTGAGAATTTCATACATGTACACAATGTATTGTAGTCATATCTACTCCTCATTCTCCCTTCCAACTCCCCCAGACCTGCTTAATTCATCCCTTCCCAAGTTCATGTCTTCCTCTTCTTTCCTCTTTTTTATAACCAATAAGTCCAGTTAGGACCGCACAAATGTTGGACCATCCCCTGGAGCATGCGTAACCTACCTGTGGCCACATCCTCAAAGAAAACAACTCTCCCCAACAGCTGTCAACTGCCAGTAAGCTCCTTAGCTAGGTGTGGGACCTCTTGAGTCTCTCCTCCATGCTGTAATTTTGAGTGGCTTCATCTTGTGCATGTAGCCACAGCTACTGTGAGTTCATGAAAATGGCATTTTTAAAGGAAAATAAACATCAAATTGACATTTTGAGGTCCTAGAAGTGTTAATTTCTGGATTAAATGAATATCAATGTCCCTTGCTTTACCTACTAGGGGGCATTCAAGCAAAGCTAACAACTATGAAGCTGTTACTATAAAGGGAATCCAATTTTCCCATGGAATGCAATTATGGAACCAAGGTAATTACACTGAACAACAATAACAATGACAAAATGCCTAGGGATTGAGCTCTGGGTAGAGTAATCAGACTTCTGTCTGTGGACTTGTGCAGCTCACTGACAGCACTGTGTCTGTTTTTTTCCCTGAAGTGTTCAGATGCCCTGGCTTTCCTGAGGCAAAGTCCTACCACCCTGCTACTGCAGTGGTCACTCTCCCTGGCCTCCTCCTTGAGCACACCATTCTTGATTGTGCTTCTGCAGCTGGCCATCTATAACCTACACTTGTTATTTCCTGCCCGCCCCTTCTCACATGTCGGACCATGAGAACTTTCTGTACTCAGCATTCATTGTAAAGTACTTGACAAACACTTTTGTTACATGCAATCTTGGGATATTTTTCATGACTATTTTCATGGCCAAATCTAAAAAAAAAAAAAATGGGGGCGGGTAGTTTCTCCAAGAATGAATATTGGATGCCATTATTAGATCTCAAGGGTGATTTGTTTTATTTTGTTATTTGGGTCGTTTTGTTTTGTTAATTAAGACAGGATCTCACGGTTGTAGCTCCAGTTGGCCTGGAACTTGCTATATACACCAGGCTGGCCTGGAACTCCTAGAGATCTGCCTGCCTCCACCTCCAGAGTTCTGGGGTTAAAGTTGTGTACCACCACACCCAGCTTAAGGGTGCTTTTAAATAGTACTGATCAGTCACTGCCATATTCAGAATCACTGTGGGACTCGTATGGTAGGTAACACTCAGAATATTGGTCTTATTACTACTATAAACAAGAGGACATAGCTTGACCAGTCAGTTTTCCTAACACAGGTTTTCTAACATGTCTGAGCTAGAAATACTTGATGTCTGAGCCAGTGAGCTTACTTTTTTTCTGCCAGTCTTTTTTAAAAAGCATATGTTATTTTTCATATTATGTATCAGTCATATCAGTCAGCTTCATTGTTCTTCTCCCTCAAGAGAGAAATGTTTGAATAGTGGGAAAAAAAGCTAATAATTTTCTAGCAGAAATTTCCCCTTCCTAGAAAGACAAGGGAATGAGAGAATCCTCTTTAAAAGTCAGTGTTAGCAGCAATATTTTTGTCAGGTCCCCAGATTGAAAGGGTTCTGGTACAGTAACTTTACATGATTATGCTTTGTTTAGCAGCTCCACTTGGCTGTTCATAAAGTAAATGGCGCCAGGCGTGGTGGCGCACACCTTTAATCCCAGCATTTGGGAGGCAGAGGCAGATGGATCTCTGTGAGTTCAAGGCCAGCCTGGTCTACCTAGTGAGTTCCAGGACAGCTGGGACTACAGGGAGACCCTGTCTCAAAAAGACCCCCCCCCAAAAAAAAAATAATAATAAAGTAAATGGCATGAAATATAATTGGAAGCATCTGGAATGGAGCAAACTACACATCCCTTGTCATTTGGTACTAGCTCAGGAGGGTGAGCCATTGCCTGGTTGTTTTGAATAGCTAGCTGATGCTTCTGCAGGAAGCAGTGTTAGAAGGCACAGAATCCAAGCTATAAGAGTTTTGCTTGGCTTGGTGGTAAGGAATGCTGGCTCAGCACCCAGACGCACTGGCAGCTGTGTTCTTCCAGCATTCTTACTGGAAGACTAAGTACATCCTGATTGACATCCGAGTCAGGTCTCATGTCTCTAAGATATTGGTGAGAGCCTCGTGACATAATTTCCTCCTTTTATCACATCCCTTCTAAGTTCTGTAATGGGGAGAAGGGAACAGAGGTCCAGCTCTAGAGAGCTCAGCCTGGTGCAGAAATGGGGGAGTGATGGGGAAGAATGTTTCTCTCTCTCTCTCTCTCTCTCTCTCTCTCTCTCTCTCTCTCTCTCTGTCTCACACACACACACACACACACACACACACACACACACACACTCTGCCAACTTCCCTTCCCTTTAACCAAGGAGATGAGGGCCTGGAAGTCACACTAGAAGACCCCAAGTACAGTTTACTTTTTCATCAGTTCCAGTTGTACTGGTTATTCTTTATGAAGAAATCCATGTAATTTTGTTTTCTCTCTAATTTTTAGAACTCTCCTATTCCTGCAAAACTTCCTGAACCAGTGAAAGCCAGTGAGGCAGCTGTAAAAAAGACCCAGCCAAAGGCCAGGTAAGAGATGCCCTCATGAGTTTGCATTCTGCCTGGTGCTAGCTGTAGTGGTCTACACTTGGTTACTGTGTGTCTGTGACCAGAGGCTGCCCAGATGAGGAAAGCAAGCTCCTATGGAGAAACTGTGTTTTGGGAGGTAATGAAATGCTGGGGTCTATATTTGAATGGGAGTAATGAACCTCACACCTTACATGACAATAAATGCAGGGTTTTCTAAGATGCGGCAATGGCAGACTTAAGGGTTGCTGGTAGACAATGTCCTACTATGTGTCCTGACTGGTGGTTAGATGTTTATCCCCTAGTCCTTCACTTCCCTTTCTTTCTTACTTCTCTGGCTGTGGGCACGTTAGGAAAAGTACAGTTGAAAAGAAAGCCCATGAACAGTGAAAGATGCCCCTGGTTCTTAGCTAATTATATTTGGTATCACAAAGAGAAGATTAACATGAGCAAAGATGCTCATGTCAGAGAAAACAGGGAACAAGTCAAGAGAGCCTAAAAGTATTGTTAGAAGTGAGACTCTGAAGGCTCACTTTAGAAAGGAAGAAAAGTAGCTATGACCCAGACTGCCATACAATTTCAGAAAGGCTTACTGAATCCTTCATACAAAGTCAGCCAGCAGAGGAATCCTTTCTTTTCAGGAGTCCCTGCATTTGGGATTTTGGAACTGGGAACAGTTGACTTCAGGTCACATGGTACGGGATTTTTGGAGCCAGCAACGAGACCATTGATTTTCATACCCCTCACAGCTCAGGGTCTACCAGATACATTTACATGACTGTCACAGCTTCCAAATGAAAAATTCTGAGGTGACCAGGAAGTTCTTTGCCCCTCCTTTTCTTACCATCCTCCTTTGGCAAGGAAATATTAGTAGCAAACTATATAAATAAAAGACCATAGGTAACAATAAGTGCATTTTTAAAGATTTATTTATTATATCTGTGTGTATGTCTCTGTATATATGTGCATGTGAGTACAGGTGCCACAGAAGCCAGAAGAGGGTATCAGATCCCCCGAAGCTGCAGTTACAGGCATGGGTACTGGGAACTGAACTTGGGTCCTCTGAAAGAGTAGTACACGCTCATAACTGCTGAGCCATCTTTCCAACCCCAATATGTGCATTTTAATTGACTAGTAAACTTTTGTGTTTTAAAAAATCCATAAATATTTATAGACTACTTAATGTATATCTCTAAAATAATGGAATAGAGGGGGTTTGGTGTTTGTTTTTTTGTTTTTTTTTTTGAAAGACAGGGTCTCACTATTTTGTCTTGGCTAGCCTGAACTTACTATGTGGACCAGACTGGCCTTGAAGTCACAATCAGCCTGTCTCTGCCTTCTTAGTGCTGAGATTAAAGGCTTGTGCTACCGTGCCTCACTAGTCTTGGCAGTTTTAAAAAAAGGTTTTATTTTTATTTTTATATGTATGAGTGTTTTGCCTGTATGTATGTAAGTATGCCATATGCATGCAAACCCAAGGAGGCTGGTTTCTGGAATTGGAGTTAAGATGGTTGTTACCTGCCACCTGGGTGCTGGGAACCAAACCCAGGTCCCTTGCAAGAGCAGCCAATGCTCTTAACTGCTGAGCCAGCTCTCCAGCCCCAACTTAGCAGTTTTGATTTCAAATGATGCCTTTTCTGTCATCAGCTCCCACAGCCTGACCAAAGAAGTCTACATAATGGCACAGAAGAGCAGTGACTTGCTTAGTTTATTGAGCATCTACTATATGTCAGGCCCTACAGATCTCAGCAATAGAGAATGACTGGTACTCAGTTTCTACTGTCTGTCATTTCTTCTCCTGTCCTCAAGAAAGGCAAAGGGTAGTAGCCTCACTCTGCACCTAGTCAAGCAGAGGCCCAGAGATGCCCAATTACTTGTTTAGCATCACACAGCCTTTCTGTAACAAGACTGGGACTTGAACCCAGATCTTTCTGGTCAGGGGCCTGTGCCTTTCTCTTGCAGAGGACAGAAGAAAGATGAATAGACAGGGTCTCCCTAGAGCCCTAGCTGGCCTGGAACTCACTATGTAGACCAGGTTGGCTCAGTCTTACAGAGATCTGCCTGCCTCTACCTCATGAGTGCTGGAACTAAAGTTGTGCACCACAACATACAGCTTGAGACAGAGTTTTAACAAATTTAGCAAACATAGTTATGAAATAAATAAAACTTGTTTTTTTAAATCTCAGTTTTTTAATGTAATTCTGATATACTCATCTCTTTGGGAATTTTTAACTAGTTCAACATTTTGGGATTATGGCCTTATTTTATATAGGCTTCAAACAAATATGTAAATATATATAGAGGCTGAGCAAGGATTCCTTTCTCCATTCTCACAGAGAACACACACTGAGGTCCTCTCAAACTGACATTTTGGACATGGCAGCTTGTAAAACGATTTCACAGTTGTCACCGCATATATATGTTTCTACATTTTTACATACAAGAGACCCAAAGCTGAAAGAGGTTATGTGGCATGCCCACCAAACACATGGTTGGTAGGGAGAGTTCAAGAACAGCCTCCAAGTTTCTTGGATTTTCCTCAAGAGAAGACCTTGCATTTGGATTTCTACAGAAGTCGATTGTCTCTTTCACCCTGAACCCTTTTTTCTTACACCTTTTCCCTATCTTCTGCGTTACTGTCCCTCACTTTCCTTCCCTAGGCTACAAGTTCTCCAAACATGATAACTTTTATATTGCCAGTTCTATGTCCTGTGCAGAACCTCTCACAGGATGCCCGTGAAGAGTTTCTAGGTCCAGGATGCACATTCCCAGAGGTTGTGTCCTAGAGAAGGACATTGGGCCAACTCCTTCGCTTCCTCTTATACAGTTCATGGAGGCTGTGCCAGACATGTTTTAGAAATACTTGTGAGGATTTTTTATTCTAGCCATCATCATCACTCCCTACAGTGCCTTTAAAGGGTAGTTGGCTCTGATTGGAGTTAGGTAGTAGCTAGCTGCCTAGACTTCTGTAAACAAGTGAAAATAGCACTAGTTCAGCAAGTGGACCACACAGTAGTTCTTCTGTATCAGTTTGGGTTAGATTTGACTGTTAAAATCCAAAATGGTAGTTGCTTACAAAAGATAGATTTTTTTTTTTCTCATAAACAAAGTTTGGCGATTAGTAGGTGAGGGCTAGTATAGTAGTTCTGCCCACAAAGCCCCAGAGACCCAGGTTTCTTTGTGCTTTTTACTCTCCCACCCTTCAGCATAGCCAGGACTGCATGGATCAGTGCAGCAGAATCGGTATTCAGAGTGGCAGGATCAAGGAATGGCCACAGACATAAAGGGCATGCAACTGTTATTTCTAAGACTTCTAGAAAGCAATATATAGCAATTTGCCTCATTCCATGTATAGGTATAGCTTGTCACTTGGTCACACTAGGTTGCAGAAGAGGCTAGCTACACTGTATAATTTTTACTCTGAGTGACCCTGTGTCCCTCTAAAAATTTATTATTGTGGAAAAAGGGGGAGGTATGTGTATTTGAGAAAATGGTGTTCCTGTTACACTGCCCAGTTTTAAACTCTTATCTTGGATGATTTGCTTATTCCTTTGAATTGTCATTTTGGGTTCATTCATCTGCATGTTTTTCACTATAGAGAAGCCCCCCTGTTAGATTTATTTTTATTTTTTGTATGTGTGCTTGAGTACAGGTACCCATGAAGGCCAGAAGAGAGCTTCAGATTCCCTGGAGCTACAGGTCATTGTGAGCTAAACTCAGGTGCTCTGGAAGAGCAGCAAGCACTCTTAACCATTGAACCATCTCTCTAGCCCCCAGAGAGCCCATTTTGATAGCTAGTTCTAACCAAATTTGAGTTCTCTCTGTGTGTGAAAAACATTGCCTCAAACCATTACTCAGAGTATATTCTGGAAATCCTGACCAAGAATCACCCTGTACCACATTGACATACAGACAGAAATCTGTGCCTTAGACTTATGTGCCCACCAAGTGTTGTTTTCTTGTTCTTTATTCGACAACATTTTTACTAAATGTAAAGGACGTTTTACTAATTTAATTTAAATTTTCCCCTTATTTCTTCAGTGATTCACTAGTCATTCAAAAGCATGCTGTTCAGGCACTGGGGAGGTGGCTCACCCTTCTCTCTCTCTCTCTCTCTCTCTCTCTCTCTCTCTCTCTCCCTCTCACTCTTTCTCTCTCTCTCTCCCACACACACACACACACACACACAGTTTTTTGTTTTTTGGGTTTGTTTTTTTTTTTTGGTCCTTTTGAAACAGGGTCTCCCTGTAGCCCCAGCTGGCCTGAAACTCATTATGTAGACCAGGCTGGCCTTGAACTCTCAGAGATCTGCCTGCCTCTGCCTCCCAAGCGCTGGGACTACACCACACTGGCCACATATTTCAGTCTCCCCAGTATTTCTGTAATTTCTCTTGCCATTGATTTCTAGTTTATTTCACTATGACCTGATACAAGAAATTATTATTTCAATTCTTCTGTGTTTATTGAGACTTGTTTTATGGCTTAGAGTGTGTTCTATTTTACAGAAAGTTCCATGGGCTGCTGAAAGAGTGTGTATTCCCTATTTATTGGGCTGAATATTCTATAGATGTCTGTAAAGTCCATTTGGTCTATGGTGTAGTTTAACTCTGAGGCCTCCATGTTGATTTTTAGTTTAGATGACTTATGCTGGATGCAGTAGGGCACATGCCTGTAATCCCACCACACCCCTCCCATCACTCGAAGCTTGTGGGCTAGCTAGTGTGGCATATGCAGTGCTGAATAACAAAAGAGACACCAATACTCAGGGTTGTCTTCTGATCGCCACATTTGCTTTGTGGCACATGCACATATATCCCTCCCCACAAAAAGTCCTTACATCTCCATCTTTTTTTTTCAGCAGTTTTAAAAAATATATTTTATTTACTATTTTTATTTTATGTATATGAGTATATTGCTTTCATGTGTGAAAGTGCACCTGTGTCATGTAATGTCGGTATCGGATCCCCTGGAACCAGAGTTACGGATGGTTGTTAGTCCCCATGTGGGTACTGGGAATCGAACCTGGGTCCTCTGCAAGAGCAGCCAGTGCTCTTAACTGCTGACCCACCTCTCCAGCCCCAAAAGACTGATCATGGGGCAGATGCCCAGAACAAGCCTGAGAACTTGCTGATGGACCCTACAGGCGCCCAGGGTGGTTCCTGCCCTGGCCATGGAGCAACCACCAAGGGGGTGGAGTCCAAGAGAGCCAGGTTGAACCAGGGCCCCTCCCCATCAGCCCACCACCCCTGACCCCAGGCGTGGATGCCTGACCCTGCAAAGGGTTTTTTAACCACTGGGCCAAAACACCCAAGGTACCTGGAGAGGGTAGACCATTAGTTTTTAAAGATAGCTTCACTGGGTTTTGTAGTGTGGGTTAGCATTTACTTATTTTCAGGGCTTGAGATGCATCATTATTTTAACAGCAATTACGTTTTTCCTTTTCTAGACTGACAGATCCCATTCCCACCACAGAGACTTCAATTGCACCCCGCCAGAGGCCTAAACCCGGGCAAACTCAGCCAAACCCAGGAATCCTTCCCATTCAGCCAGCCCTAACACCTCGTAAGAGGGCCACAGTTCAGCCTCTACCTCAGGCTACAGGTCAGTAACTAGACTGGTTTGCAGCTTGCTCCAAGCCCTTGTTATGGTGTGTTAGAAGACCCTACTTTTGCTTTAGCAATGTTATTCAGAGGCATAACTTAAAGATAATGGGCTGAGTTGCCATTGAATTTGAATCTTTCATTGGCCCCTTTGTTCATTCATCCCACCCTATTCTTTTATTTTGTAAATTTCTCTGCCTTTAGAGAAACAAGACTATCTTTTTGATACATCGTTTGGTTAATGTTATGTTTATTAAATGGTTTATCATCCTCCATGTTCCAGTATTCTATTTGTAATGAAAAGATTAAGCTTTGTTTCATAAAAGGGATTCATCCAAAATACCAAGTCACCCAACACAGCTATCACTTCCCCTACCAGTTGCTTGTGGTAAATATGATGGCCATCTACCTAGAGCAAACATCCAGATGGGGGTTGTATAAAGCTGTTCATAGAACATCAAAGTATGCTTTTTCTGTGTGGTATGAATGTTGGTGCAAAGGCTGTGCTTAGCACCAACAACCATCTGGCTCTGTAGATAAGGAGGACTCAGGGTGCTAACTAGTGGCTACATAGGATGATGGATAAAGGAAGCCCTGCTGAAGGAGGCAAGTGTTGAATTGTAATCCAACCCTGTTTTGAAATATCGGAAGCAAGAAAAACTGGATTTAACAAGAGGATGGAAAGGTATGCCAGGTAGAACATAGCATTTGGTAAGAGACTGAAGAACATGCAGATCTTGGGACAGTCTGCTTGCCTTTCACTCTTCACTGTGCTGGCAAATCAGAAAGCTATTTCTGTTTGGCAAAGTTTTGAGCTCTTACATGGAGTTTTTTTTTCATTGCAGGACCCAGCAATCAGCCTGGCCTTCTAGGCAGTGTTCCCCAACCTAAAGCCCAACCCACGCCCAGCCAGCCTCTCCCACAATCTCAGCCCAAGCAGCCACAGGCTCCACCCACCCCCCAGCAGACACCTTCTACCCAGACCCAGGCTCTGCCCACCCAGGCCCAGGCTACACCCCAACACCAGCAACAGCTCCTCCTCAAACAGCAGCCACAGCAGCAGCCTCAGCAACCGCAGCAATCAGCACCACAGCAGCAGATGGCACCACAGCAGCCTGCGGGCACCTTTTACCAGCAGCAGCAACAGCAGCAGCAGCAGCAGCAGCAAGCAGCCCAGACTCAGCAGGTGAGGTGGTCTAGGTGTGATCCTTGCTTTGTCCAACAGAGTTCTGACTGTGGAAAGGCCTGCTAGGTACAGAAATCTTTCTTGGGAAGTACTGGGATGGCCGAGAGCCACCGACCATCATCATTTCTCACATATGTAGAAACTGAAACATTGAGGTGTAGACCAATAATACTTAGGACTTTCAGTGTTGTTCTCAAGCCTTGGGGAGTTCACCCCCTACTCAAAGACCCTCTGTTTTCTAAGGAGATACAGTGGGAAAAATAACAGTAATTTCTTATTATTCAATATCCAATAGTGTCAAACTATTCCTGATATCTCAGTTTAAGTTTGTGTGTTCAAATCAGGATCCACACAAGGCCCACATATTCTATTAAGTTGGAGTAATTGTTTTCTATTATCTTTTTTTTTTTTTTCTTTTGAGACAGGGTCTCCCTGTAGCCCCAGCTGTCCTGGAACTTACTATGTAGACCAGGCTGGCCTTGAACTCACAGAGACCCGCCTGCCTCTGCCTCCTGAGTGCTGGGCTTAAAGGTGTGCGCCACTGTGCCCAGCGTTTTCCATTGTCTTTTGTTGTGTTTTTCCATCATGATGGTTTTTTTTCACTATGAACACATTTATTTTATAATTATTGTTATATCTTTTTAAAAAGATTTATTTTATTTATTTGTATGTGTGTGTGTGTATGTAGATGTGTGTGGGTATACACACTTGCGTGTACTCACGCACTCAAGAGGCCAGAAGAGCACCTGATCCTTGGGATCTGGGGTTATAGGCATTTGCAAAATGCCAGGCATGTTACATGGGTGCTGGGGACTGAACTCCAGACCTCAAGATCACACAGCAGGTGCTCTTAACTGCTGAATCATCTCTCCAACCCCATGATTGATATATCTTTTATATCCTCTTTTATTTTATTTTTTCCCCTTTGTTTTTTTTTTTTTTTTTGGTTGTTTTTAAAGAAGCTGGGTTATTTATTCTTTGAAGTTTTGCATATTCTGAATTTGGCTTGATTGCCCAGTGATCATATTTGGCCTATCCCACCATGCACCTTGTAAACCACTAATTTTTTTTAAAAGTATTAATTTTTCTATTTATTTTGTATATGCATGTTTCGTTTTTGTCTGTGTCCACATGTGGGCACATGTACCATGGCACCCATGTGAAGGTCAGGGGACAACTTTTGAACATTGGTTCCCTCCTTCCACCATGTGGGTCCCAGGAGCCAACTCAGTTTTCAGAGTTGGCTACAAATGTTCTTACTGGCTGAGCCATCTCATTGACCCTAAACTGGTCATTTCTAAGACCTGCTCAGTATCAGTTCAGTCTGGCACAGTTCTTTGTTATTCCTGTTGTATCCCTTGTATCCCATTGGTGGCCTGGGATGTCTGCTTGACCATCTGTGTGTGTAGGTATTGTCAGTTTCATCTGTTTTTTCAGTTTTCCTCATTATTGATCTTTCCCAAGTCCATTAACCCACTATGGGTGACAAAATGATTCTCTATTCTTCTCCCTTCATTTAGAGACTGGGGTTATGAAGAGTTTTCTCTTTTTAAAATTTTCTCCCCATTAAAAAAATTAGTTTGTGTGTATCTGTATTTCTTTGTATGTACATGTGCCACAGTGTGTGTGTGATCACAGAACAACTCTGTAGAGTCAGTTCTCCCATCCTTGTTGGTCCTGGATATCAAACCAGTTGTCAAGCTTGAGGGCAGACATCTTTACCTGCTGAGTCCTCTTGCTGGCCCTATGAAGAATTTTTTCATCAGCTGTTTGGTTACTCCAAGATACTGTTTGTACGTAAAAGGTAAAGAAAAATGTTAGATCCTTTCCTTTGTCTACCAGTTTTCCAAAATAATGAAAATGTTCATCTGAAGATGACAGTAAGGGTTTTCTTTTGTATCATTGTGAGTTTGTGGATTTCAAACATGCTTAATTGTCCTATTTTAGATCTCCACATGCTGGGTATATCACCAAAGCTCAAAATAAAGGCTTGCTAATTAAAAACAACAACAACAACACAAGACCATGTCTTGGAAAATCCCAAAAGCTGTTACTGAATTGAGAAGATACTATTTGTCTGTTGGCTTTACCGTTAAATCTATAAAATTCTTTGCCCTTTCACTCTTGCGTAGAGATAGTCCTCCTGTTTCTTCTTGAGAATATGCGGGTCTTCCACACAGACCACAGTCCTTCTAGTTTCCTGTTGGTAAACATCTGGGTTGTTGCCAGCATCTTGCCATTTTAAATAGGCAGCTGTATTCTGAGATGTTCTTTTTTCCTAACCTTTAAATTTTACCCCAATAAACAAATAGTAGCTTCTCAATTCAGTAACAGCTTTTGGGATTTTCCAAGACATGGTCTTGTGTTGTTGTTGATTTTAATTAGCAAGACTTTATTTTGAGCTTTGGTGATATACCTAGCATGTGGAGATCTAGAAAGCCATAAAAGAAGAGCCAGAAAGATGGGTGTAGGGTACACCTCTAGCCCCAGTTACTCAGGAAGCTGGAGGAACAGGATTCCTTGAGCCCACAGTTTTTGAAGTCAGCCTTGGCAATGTAGTGAGACCCTGTGTAACACATGAGGGAGGGGAACATTAGAGTAAAATGGTTAAAGATGACAGAATTGCATAAAGGGGGAGCTATTGGCTAATAATTTTGGAAAGGCTTAAAATGGATGCTAGTTGTTGGTTAATATTTTATTTTTATTTATTTATTTTTACTTTTATCTGCATTTATTTTATGTTCAACTTATTTCCGTGACATAAGCTTTTGTTTCCTCAGTTTCTTCTGGGATATCTTTTTCTTTTGTGTAAGAACATCTCTCCAGCCCCAGCATTTTATTCTTAGCTGCTTCAAAATTCTTTGTAAGATGAATTCCTTCTGTCACTAGAGATTCCAGACTTGCTTTTCTTCACTCAAGTTGTAGAGTTACTTGAGTTAAATCTGGTTGCTCCTTTAGAACTGGGCCTCAAAAGTAGTCTGGTGCAGTGGGGAGGACCTGGCAGTACATGTCCTGCTGAGTTGATTCTATGAGCTCTTGAGCCCAACTCCAAGGCCTCTTAGGCCAAGCCCTTTGGCCTCATCGTTACTGAGTAGTTATTAAGACATTAGTCTTTTGTTAATGTGGCTCTGCAATAGGCTGGTTTTCACTTTCTCATTTATTGCTATCCTGTGTAGTTTCAGGCAGTACATCCAGCATCTCAGCAACCAGCTGTTGCTCAGTTCCCTGTGGTGTCCCAGGGAGGCTCTCAGCAGCAGCTGATACAGAACTTCTACCAACAGCAGCAACAGCAGCAACAGCAACAGCAGCAGCTGATGACTCAGCAGGCTGTGCTGCAGCAGAAGACCACTATGGCAGTGCCACAGCCCCAGGTACAGCCAGCCACAGCCCCACAGCCAGTCGCTGCTCAGGAGTCCTCGGTAAGAACTAACAGGGAGACCCTGTCTCAAAGAACAAAGTATTACATGTATATTTCCAGACTATTAATGAAGAAGAATCTTCTTACTTATCACTCTGAAATCAGTATAGGAAAATGTGGTTCTTTGTCTCAGTACCACTGCTGAGCAGCCATGGACTTGGGAGCAGAGCTAGTCTCTGTCCCTTCTTCCAAGGGCAGTTTGGTCTATTGTGCCCATCCTTGTTTCTGGAGGTTTATGTGGCCCCACCTTTACCAACCTGAATTTTGACACCATTTTGTTTATTCTTTGTCCTGAATGACCTTATTAACCACATCGTTTAAGTCTACCATGCAGTACCATTAGGATGCTTACTTGCCTGGGACCATTTCCCATGGCATAATCCCTATACTTCAGAGCATTCTGTGACTGGGGCCATCCTGTCAGTTTAGAGCTTGGGTTATGTCCACTTTAAGATACTGGCTGAATGTGGCATTGGACCCCTCTCCTGGTTGGCCTTGAGTTTCAGCAGACCTCAGGCACTTTGCCTCTTTCTTACTAAGTGAACTGTGTTCTGCAGTCAGTTTTCTGAATGAGAGTAATAGAAATGTTTCTGCTGTTATAAAAAGGCATTTGTATATCTAGTCAGTTCTGTGTATATACTTAGCTCTTCTCATTCCCAAGGAAACCTAATTAGTAAACCAAGGAAGGAAAGTAAGAAACCATCTTTCTGAGGTTTCATTTCCAGCAGAGGTTTGCCGCCCATCCTAAAACCAGAAAACTTTTCTCTCATCAATAGGAAACAATTCCGTAAATAGATTGTCTTCATTGCCGCCACTGAGTGTTCAGTGTCTTTTGTTTCTGAAACAAATCAGTCTTCTGCAGGAGTGTGGTAGATAGCTGTTGTTTATATTTTTCACCTGAAATAAACTTGATAATGAAAAGGTTTTAAAGAAATATTACATGAAGAAACTAGAAGAGATCTTAAATATCTAATTCAGTCCTCTCATTTTATAGAATTAGAAACTGAAGACCAGACTAGAAAATAATTGACATACAGAAGGATCATGCTAGAGCTGGGGCAAGAATCAAAGAACCGTAATCTGTATTTAGGAGTAGTAACAGCAGATGTTTCTTGTTGGTGATGAGTTGTTCAGCTGCTACACTTCTTAGGAGGCTTTTCTCTGCTTTTTTTTTTTTTTTTTTAAAGACAGAGTTTCAGAGCTGGAGAGATGGCTCAGTGGTTCAGAGCACAGGGTGTTCTTGTAGAGGACTTGGGTTGGTTCCCAGCACCCACATGGCATCTGACAACTAACTCCAGTTTCAGGGGATCTGTTGCCCTCTTCTGATCTTCACGGGTATTACAGGACATGTGTGCACTTGCATACATGCAAGCAAAACACTCATACACATAAAATAGTAAATAAAAATTATTATTTTTTTTTGGTCTTTTTGAGACAGGGTCTCCCTGTAGCCGCAGCTGTCCTGGAACTCACTATGTAGACCAGGCTGGCCTTGAACTCACAGAGATCCACCTGCCTCTGCCTCTGCCTCTGTGCTGGGATCAAAGGCTTGTGCCACCACGCCTGGCATAAATTTTTTTTTTTTTTTTTAAAGACAGGTCTCACTTATGTAACGGTGGCTGGCCTGGACAGAGATTCCCCTCCCTCTGCCTCCCAAGTGCTGGAATTAAAGGCATGTGTCACCACACCCTGCTTCTCCTCTGGCCTTTACTGGACGAAGTGTCCAGTCTTCTGAATGAATCCTAAGCCTTCCTATGATTCCTGAATGGACAAACACAGAGTACTATGCTCTGGGGCAGCTGGTTTAGAAGATACATGTATGGAAGCCAGTTGTTTTGGCAGGAGCCAGAGAGCTGCCTGGCTTCCACCCTGTCTTGCTGACTCATGGTAAGACTAACCTAGAGAAACACATGAAGAACACTATCTTGAAGCAATGATTGGCAAGGAAAAGTGGCCATTCTCCCTTGATGTCTATGCAGTATTAATAATTACATCCCACAAAAATGAATGAAGCCTGAACTGTTCAGGAATCCAATTGTGTAGCCACTAAAATGTATGTTTGAAAATTGAGCATGATGCTCATGCCTATAATCCCAGAACTTGGGAGGTAGAGCAGGAGCATCAGGAGTTCAAAGCCAGCATGGGCTACGTCAGTCAGTCAGTCAGTCAATCAGTCAGTCAGTCTCTTTCTCTCTCCCTCTCTTTCTCTCTCAAGTCTGTATAACCATATGAAAAAAAATGCTCATGAGTTAATGTTAAATAACTATGAAATTAGAAAAAAATTTGAAAGATGACATAAGGAACCACAAAGATAAAAATAGTTCTGTTAGAACACATTAAGCTGCATGCAGAGATGCCTCAGTGGTTAAGAACACTCACTGCTCTTGCAAAGAAACTAACTTCACCAGCTCCCACACTGGGAAGCTTACAACTACCTGTAAATTCAGCTCCAGAGGGTCTGACATTCATATACATGTGCACATACACACATGCAGATACACATATACACAAAAATAAAATGATTTTTTATTTTAAAATATTTTTATTCTGGGCTGGAGAAATGGCTCAGCAGTTAAGAACACTGAACGTTCTTGCAGGAGACCCCAGTTCGAATCCCAGCACCCACATGGCAGTTAACAACTGTCCATAGCTCCAGTTCCAGGGAATCAAGGCTCTCTTTTGACCTCCATGGGCATTGCACGACACAGGTGCACTCACATATATGCAGGCAATACACATACACACATAAAATCAAAATAATAAATAAAATATTTTTAAAAATATTTTAATTCTTTGGGAATTTCATACAGTGTATTTTGATCGTAGTCAGCCTCTTCCCCCATCTCCTATTAGATCCACTCCTACCTCCCTACCCACACCAATTTCATGTCCTCTTTTTTTTTTAAAGCCCATCAATTCCAATTTTGTTCCCCACATACTCTTATGTATGATGCCATCCCTGAAGCATGGCCAGCGTACTAGGAGTCATACCTTTAAAGAAAACTATCAGTTGCCAATAGTTCCTCGGTCTGGGGTGGGGCTTCTTGCCCACCTCCCCCACTTCATGCTAGGATTTTGTCTGGCTTGAGCTTGTGCATGCTATCACAACCACTGTGAATTCATATGTTCAACTGCCCTGTTGTATCCAGAAAATACTGTTTTATTATAGTCATCTGTGGCCTCTAGCTCTTAAAATCTTTCTGCCCCCTCTTCCACAACAGTCCCTGAGCTTCAGGGGACAGTATGATACAGGTAGCCCATTTTAGATTCTCATTTTTCAGGCTGTACAAAAATCAAAGGATCAAAGGCCCTAATGTAAGACTTGAAATGGAAACTGCTAGAGGAAAACAGAGAGGAAACACTTCAAGATCTTTTTTGAAAAGGACTCCAGTAGCACAGGAAATTATCCCAAGAGTTATTAATTGGAGCTACATGAAACTCAAAGCTTCTGTACAGCAAATGAAACAGCAGCGTGAAGAATCAGTTTACAGATAATCCAATAGGAGATTCATAACTAGACTCTATAAAGTATTCCAAAAACTAAACACACAGAATCTGTCCTGTCAGTAAATAAACTGATGAATAGACAGTTCTCAAAGAAAGAAATAGAAGTGATCAGTTAATGTTTGAAAAAGTGTTCGATGTCCTCAGGCATCAGAGAAATAAATATTAAAAGTGCCTTTAGATTCCATTTTACACGAGTCAGAATGGCTGTCATCCAGAAAACAAATGACAAATGTTGCTGAGGCTGTGGCTGGTAGCAACGTATACTGGAGCAGCCATTATGGAAATCAGTACAAAGGTTTCTCAAAAAACTAAAAATAGACCTACCATATTACTCAGCAGTACCACTCCTGAGTATACCTGTAGGTGATACTTGCACATCTCTGTTTACTGCTGTGCTAGTCATAGTAGCCAAGATATGGAACCAGCCTACAGGTCAACCAACAGGTGAGTAGCTAAAGAATATGGTACTTATACACAATGACATTTTTTTCATCTGTGAAGAAGAATGAAATTATGCCATTTGTAGGTAACTAGAAAACTTGTTAAGATAAATAAGCCAGACTCAGACAAGTATCACATGTATCTAGACTTAAATTTATATGTGCAGTACTTCTGTAGGAAAATGAAAGGGGACTATAGAACAGAGGAAATGGTCTAAGGAAGGGAGAGAAGGAACAGGAAAGGATAACAGAGTATATGTAATATGAACATAGAAGGAGGGATTGTTTGGAGAGGGAAAGGGGACCAGAAAGAGAGAGGGTAGTGGAGGTGAATAAGAACAAAGTATAATGATATGTAGGCATGATAATGCCACAGTAAATCCCATTAACTTTGTGTGCTAACTAAAAAATGGAATTAAAAGCTGGGCATGATGGCACAAGCCTTTAATCTCAGCATTTGGGAGGCAGAGGCAAGCGCACCTCTTGAGTTCAAGGCCAGCCTGATCTGAGTTCCAATCCATCTGGGGCTATAGGGAGACCCTGTCTCAAACAAAGAAACAAACAAAGCAATTAAAGAAAATAGTTATGGGGGCTGGGAAGGTGGCTGCTCTTGCAGAGGACCATGTTTAGTTTCCAGCACCCAGATAGTGGCTAACAACCATTTGCAACTCCAGTTTCAGGAGTTCTGATGTCCTCTTCTGATCTCAGAGGGCATTGTACAGCATGAGTGTACTTACACACGTGCAGGCAATACATTCAGACACATAAAATAAAAATAATAAAATATTTAAAAATAGTTATATTACCATGGTGGAATGGAACATTCTTCTATTATATTTCTTGATATGATTATACTTTACATATTTTGTGTCTTAAGAAGTCTCAGACAAAATAGACGTTGGGCTCTTACTTTTTTACTTTCTCCTGTGGTCTGCTCTTCCTTCCTGACTTTTATTTTTATTTGTTTGGTTGATTGAGACAGGGTATTAAATTTCTTGAGGAATGGAACCCAAATCTACACAAGAAATTCATTTGTTTCATGTGCACTTTTACAATGAAACAATTGTATACAATAGTTTGCCTTTTGACTATGATCTACCTTGTGAAGTCATGGGTAGAATTATCCACATTTGGCATCTTATCAATGCTCAAAATTTTAAACTTTTGGAATGTACTTTTCTGTTGCTGTGATAAACATTATGACTGAAAACAATTTGGGGAAGGACAGGTGTGTTTAATTTATAGGTTCCAGGCCATCATGAAGGAAGTCAAGGCAGGAACTGGAGAGATTGTGGAGGAATGTTGCTTACTGACTCATGTCTGGAAATTGGTTGACCAGCTGGGATTTCCTATTGCTGTGATCCAATGTAGGCTTTCTTTCATTTGTTCTAGAAGTTTTCTGTTTATGCAGATCAAACAAAAATTCTTATTTCATTCCTGGAAACATCATGATTTATTAGCCGATGCCAAAGGTCCATATGAGTCATGCCATTATAGGTTTTGCTTTGCCTGTGTTGTCCATTATAGTAATTATGTTCACCTTGCCTTTGGGCATTCAATGCTGCACCTGATGCCTGCTCTGGGGTCCCTTATACCCAAATCCGTTGATTTGGGTAGCAGCAGCTCCAACTCTAAGGTCTGGCCCAAGGAGAAGAGCAACAACAAAGCCCCTCAAATGTGCAGATCCCTCTCACCATTTTTGTGGTTTTTATCGTTAGTGAAAAACTTGTCCTCTGGGCCCTCCTGTTTAGAAGACTAGGTTTTACACAGTGAATCCACTGCAGCATTCCAGTTTTCTTAAGCCTTAAAATCTCTTCATCAGCACTAAGCCAACAGATATCAGCCATCTCTAGTGCCTTCTCAGTAGGCCATCTTTAAATTTTTTTTTTCATTTTATGTGTATGAGTGTTTTACCTGCATGTACATAAGTGTACCTGTGTTGTACAGTGCCTACTGGGGCCAGAAGAGGGAGTCAGATCTCCAAAATTAGAATTTGGATGGTTGTTAACCAATATGTGAGCTCTAGAAACTGAACCCTGGTTCCCTCTGCACTTTTGCTGTGAAGTTGAAACAGAAAATAGGAACTTGTAGCTCCATCCTATCAGTGAAATGAAGGCCTTTACTAACAAAACAAAACAACTACTCCCACAATTCAGTCACAGTGGAGTTATCTGACTCATTCCACTCAGCTGTAGCAGGGAGTCCACACCTCAGCAGAGACTATTCTGCTTTGGAGCATCTTAGCTGAAGTGTATCTTCTCTGGCTTCTAACTGTACTCGAAGGCAGAGTCTATTGTCTGCTGCATGGAAGCATTCCGAACGAGATGCTGTGCCTTCAGAAGCAGAAGGAGGTCCTTTATGTTTCCTTCTAGGTCTTTTGAGCTGGGAACAGCTTCTGTGGTCTAATATTCTTGGCTGAATTATATCTGGTTGACCTGCACATTGTAGCTGATGAAGACTGAATATGTCTAAGAACCAGGCAAATGCCTTATTGGTGTCAAGTCTCAGTGCCTGGCTTTTCTTCCTGGTGCTATTGATAACCTTAGCCATTCAAGGCCTGTGTCAGCTCATGAGGTGTTATTATACCTAGTTGTTGATTTTTTTCCGACCCTTTTCCATTTCTTTTTTTTTCTTTTTCTTTTCTTTCTTTTTTTTCTTTTTTGTTTGTTTTTAATGAAACTCTTCCATTTCTCTCTCCCTAGCAGATTCAAGCCCCAGCAAGACAACAGCCAAAGGTTCAGACAACCCCACCTCCAACCATCCAGGGACAGAAAGTTGGATCTCTCACTCCTCCATCATCCCCTAAAACCCAACGTGCTGGGCACAGGCGGATTCTCAGTGATGTAACCCACAGTGCAGTCTTTGGGGTGCCTGCCAGCAAATCAACCCAGCTGCTGCAGGCTGCTGCAGCTGAGGCCAGTCTCAATAAGTCCAAGTATGTTTGTCTTTCCTGTGGGCAAGGTTTGCTCTGTGCTATTACTGCCTGGTTCTTTGTATGTGTGTGTGTGGAGGTGTAAAGATGGGTGAGTACCTAGTGTGTGTCTGTATTATTAAGAAACGATTAACTAGTCCATAGTGCATATAAGATACTGATCCATAAGAATTTTCAGTTTTAAGCCAGGTATGGTGGTACATGCCTTTAATCCCAGCACTTGGGAGGCAGAGGCAGGTGGATCTCTGTGAGTTCAAGGCCAGCCAGGTCTACATAGTGAGTTCCAGGCCAGCTGGGGCTACAGGGAGACCCTGTCTCAAAAAAGACAAAAGAAAAAAAAAAGAATTTTCATTTTTCATTCTCTCACTTTCACAAGCCCTTGGCTCGCCCTGTGCTTTCTCTGGGGCTGCTGCTTTCCTCCTTTCCCCCACAGATGCACATTGACTGTTCAAATCCGTGTCAGGGCTTTGATCTCTCCTTTGATGCAGCATTTTGTTTTGGCACTTCTTTTGTTTGATCATTATTTGTGTGTCTGGCTGACCTGGCTTGTGAATTCCAAAGACAGAGACCGAGCCGGCCTTTGAAAACCTGGTGCGAAATGTGTTCTCTGCCTCATATAAAGTCAGTTTGGGTGAATGTCGAGTCAGTGCAATTTTCAGTGTTTCAACTTCCTTGAAACATGCACTCAAAAGTTAAAAATCTTATAAGTTAAGAGAGATTGGAAGAGGGAGCTAGAGAGAGAGGAAGGGCTCAGTGGTTAAGAGCACTTCCTCTTCTTCCAGAGAACACCGGTTCTGTTCTCAGCACCCACATGGTGGCTACCAGTCATCTGTAAATCCAGTTATAGGAGATCTGACACCTTCTTCTGGCCTCTGCAGGCACTGCATACATGTAGTGCAATCACATACATGCAGCCAAAACACTCTTGTGCATACAATAAAAATAAATAAAATGCTTTTTAAAAAGATAGGCAAGCCCAGCATAGTGGTACACACTTTTTAGTCCCAGCACTCAGGAGGCAGAGGCAGGTGGATCTCTGTGAGATCGAGGCCAGCCTAGTCAACATAGCGTCAGGCCAACCGGAGCTACAGGGAGACCCTGTCTCAAAAAATAACAACAGTGAAAAGTTAGACTAGAAAAACATTAGGTGATTTAAACAGGCAAAGTAGTGGTAGCTGTTTAATTGTGATGGAATGATGGTAGATGGGAGGGGGGATGGAACCCAGGTCCTCCGGCATGTTAGGTGAGCCCTCTACCACTGAACAGTGTTCCTAGCCTATGATGTTAGCCTAGTGCTGTTTGTGCTAGCTCCTGAAAGATCCAGAGGCAACCAAGATAGGCCTGAATGCTGTCTTGACAGGGGTTGGCCTTTTTGAAAACACCAGGCCTCAGGATAGGTTGCTGTAGGCTCCCGAATCAAAGGGCCTGCAAAAGAAAAGAAAGCTGCAGGATCTCTTGAGAGCTAAAGGGAGTAGAGACTGTATTTGTGAAGACTAAACTTTTCAGTTGCTATGGAAAATCCTTTTAGAAAAACACTAAGAAGTGATGGTTTGACTCAGAAAAGAATTTAATCTCAGAATGAAGAGAAGGTAGTTTGAGCACTTCTGCTTATTCTACTTTCTTTTGTTTTCCGTGGGATGCCAACCCACCCAGGTCTGCAACCACCACTCCCTCTGGCTCTCCACGGAACTCCCAGCAGAATGTCTGTAATGCTTCAGAAGTTTCCACTTGGAATCCCTTTGATGATGACAACTTCTCCAAACTCACAGCTGAAGAGCTGCTGAACAAGGACTTTGCCAAGCTGGGGGAGGGTAAGTAGGCAGTCTTTTTTTTACTTCTTGGTTGTGTGTTTGCTAAGAATAAATAGGAATTGGAGGTCTGCTTAGCTGTTAGAAGGATATGTTTGTGAAAGGCCAGCTTAGCCTGTCCCCCAGAGAATTGATTTTTGGGGTACATAAACTGATTTTCACTTTTACCATAGCACGAAAGTCTTTTTATCTTCAAGAAATCCTGACCAGTTGTGGTAGGCAGCACGGAGTGTGTGAGTATAAGACAATAAGTTTAGGAAAGATTCCATGGCATAAGCTAGAATAATTGCAGCAAGCAGAGTTACTGCCTGGGGAAGTGGGGTGCCCCCGTCCTCCCCTTCTCAGTGGGCTTGCCCTAGAAATAGTGACTGAGACTGTGCTTCACAGGGGCACCAGGTCTCTCACTGATCTCAAATATGTGCTGCTGTTGACTGACCAAAGAAGATTCTTTAAATAAAAAATACGGTTCTGTCCAAAATATTCACAGGCTAATTTGGGAGGCAGGATGCACATGTATGCACATGGACACAGACATACACACTTAAATACATCTCTCAAATATGCCCTTGGAGATTCTCTCTAAGCACACAGAGCACAGTGCAGAATGATCAGAGCCCAGTGAGGGTTATGAGCTGCTGGCCACATGTTTTAGCTCTCACATGGTGACATTTTAAATACATTCTTTTCTGCCCTTTAATTTGTTTTATTTATTTTTGAGACAGAATCTCACAATGCAGACCTGACTAGCTTGGACCAGGCTGGTCTACGTAGACCAGGCTGGGTTTCAACTCCCAGAGATCTGTCTTCCAAGTGTTGGTATTAAAGGTGTATGCCACCATGTCTAGCCCTTTTCAGCTTTTTAAAACAGAGGACAGGACTTAGGGTTTGATTTTTCTTTGATAAGTCATTTTCATTGCTGCCTCTGCCACTTCTTGTTCTGAACTATAAACAGAAATACTTTACTTGCATTATTTTAAGATTTATTTTATTTTTAATTGTGTGCGTGTATGTGTGTGTGTGTGTGTGTGTGTGTGTGTGTGTATGTGTGTGTGTGTACCTGCAAGTACAGATGCCCTCATAGTCTTAGAAGAGGGGTCAGATTCCCTGGAGTTAGAGGCAGTTGTGAACTGCCTGATGTGGGTGTTGGGAACCAAACTCAGATTCTCTGCAAAGAAGTACATGCTCTTAATTACTGAGCCATCTCTCCAGCCCTGCTCCTGAGTTTTTAAGCTCCAGTTTTCATTTCCTGTCTTTCTTGCTGTTTAGTTGTCAGCTTTCATGCAACACTGCTGTTGTTACACCTGTCCTCCATGGCCTCTCACTGCTGCCTTCTCTACCACTTCCTTTAATTTCTGAAACTGTTTCCAGCTTAGAATACAAATCTTGGAGCATTGGCACAGATAAAAACTTTTTAGTGGTCATGGTGTTGCCATGAATGTGGTAAATAGAGTTGTCAAAGGGTACCCTTCACCCCACCATGTGTCTGTACACCTTAGGATTCTGCTCAGATAAACTAAGCGGTGTTTTGTCCCTCTAGGAAAGCTTCCTGGGAAGCTCAGTGGCTCAGCAGAGAGTTTGATCCCAGGCTTCCAGTCAACTCAAGGGGATGCTTTTGTCACATCCTCATTTTCTGCCGGAACTGGTAAGTGTGACACATGCCTGAGACATGAGGCTCACTGTTAGCACCTTCAAGTTTCCTCTCCACAGAAAGCTCAAGCATACCAGAGAATCCAGTTTCTGGTAGTAGCTCATATTCTCCTTCCTTCAGTAACTGTCCAATCAGAAATAGAGGAAGCTCTAGAGTCATTTTGAATTGAAGTGGTGGGATGATCTGGTGTAATATGTAAGACTTGTTGTCTCTAGTTCAAGACATGTCTTATGCAGATTTCTGATTTGAGGAACAGTGCCCTGTCAAGGCCTTGTCATTGCTTAGGATCTGAGGGATGACTTGAAGAATTCTAAGAATGAGATTTCTGTCTTATATTTGACATTCTACTGTGTGTGTGTGTGTGTGTGTGTGTGTGTGTGTATACGTTTTTAAAACAGAAGTAATAAGAGCCTTACTTTCCCCTTTTAATAGCAATTATGCATACTTATGTAAAAGTTATGGGTTTGTGGAGGAACAAGTTCAAATCGCCTGTCATCTCACCACCCAGACATAGCATAGCAGCTCTGGCTTGGTGCATTTAACCTTTTTAGGGTCATAGGCATCTTTTTGAATCTAATGAAATTTCTCTCTCATCATTAAAGAAACTCCAAAAATATAAATTTTAAAATATTTATGCTAAATTCATTTATGTGGCTAGATTCTAATGTAGTTAGCCATACATACTCATGTCATTACTTTACTATATAAATACTTAAGCAGTATCTGTGAACTTATGATTGTGGTATAGAATTCATATGTGTTATTTTCCTAACCTCATACATTTACTCCTGATTGCAACCTTGGCTGCTGTTCCACAGTATTTGATAGAGTGCTCTTTTGTTCTCGTGGTTTTCCAAATGTTTTTAAGTTAAAGTTCCTGTTTCTTCTTTAAGGAGGAATTACTTAGGATATGTTTGGCTACATTGAGACTAATATGGTGTATGTAATCTTTACTATAGGGTATTACTAAAGGGCTGTTTGTGGCCCAGTATGTCATCAACTTTAGAAATGTTCTATAGGAATATGTAGTTTTCCATGTCAGTAGGTATTAATATGTAACATGATTTAAAAAAAATTTTTTTTGGATTTTTTTGAGACGGGGTCTCCCTGTAGCCTCAACTAGCCTGGAACTTGCTGTGTAGACCAGGCTTACCTTGATCTCACATAGACCTGCCTGCTTCTGCTGGGATTAAAGGTGTGTGCCACCATGCCTGGTACATAACATGATTTTTAATGAATGACTGGTAATATTTAGTGAACATCCTCTTTTGTAAATACTTAGATTGTTACCAATTTTTTCCATAAACTAAATTTTTACACATCTTTATACTTTCTTGAAAACAACTTATAGATAGGTATATTTTAAAGCTTTCAATATATGTTTCCAAGTTGCCCTCTGAGAAAGCTTTGTGAATTTTCTTGCAGTGGTGAATGAGAGCCACTTTCCGCACTATTTCTCCACCCTAAGGAAAACTGAAGGTATATAGGGGAGATTTAGTTTGAGGAGAAAGTTGAATATGGGAAGACTTGAGATCAGGATCCTAGGAAATGTTGAGTGTCCAAGGAAAAGGGGGTTATTAGGGAAGTTGGAGTCCCAGGAAGACACTGGGAATGGGTCCGGGATACCAGGTGAGCTTCCCTCTCCTCCCCTTCCCTGGGTCGGGCCTGGAGGAACTAGTGTGCCAGGCACTGAACTGGATGTGCTGGCAGCTGCTGGCATTCTGGGAGCAGTCACTGGGGAGGACATGGCTATGGAAGTGGTAGAGACAGTTAACATTCTGGCCTTCGCCCCTTCACTCCTGCTGCCCTTCCCTCGGCTGGGCTACCTGAGTAGTGCCATCACTGCACCTCCCTGTGCTCTCTGTTACTTCAGGGCCTCCATATGCCAGCCTCTCCCTGCTGCCATTGCCCCCTGCAGATCTGGCCTTACTGGGACAGGCCCCTGCTAGCCTATGGAAGGGCCGGGTGTGCTCCTGCTCAGATTTATCCAGGCCTGGGGTCTGGCCTTCTGCATTTTGGTAGTCTCTGCAGTAGAAGCAGGCATCAGCTATCTTAAAACTATGGTATGAGGGGGCGGCCAGGTCCAGGGAATGTGATTATTGCTGGTTCACCAAGTGATGTTGCATTTGTCTTTCATGTCATGTGTGTCCTAGACTATACCTTGCTGGCCCTCAGGAGGTGGCATTGGGTAGAATATAGATGTGGTTACTGTGACAGCAAGGGAATCTGTCCAAGGAATGCAGGACAGTAGAAACTGGGGAGGGCCAGGAAGCTGAGGGACCAAGCTGACAGAGGGAAGCAAGCTGTGAAGGAAGATCCAAGTCAGCTGTTGGCAGGAGAGACCAGATTCAGGATGGCTAGCATGAGGTCAAGAGGTGCACCCCCAGAACCACTGAGTTGACTTAGTGAGTACAGGTGCAAGCTGGAGAATGGATTCAATCTCCAGGATCCATCTAAATGTGGAAAGAGAGAACTGACTCCTCAGAGTTGTCTTCTGGCCTTCACTCGTGCATGCGTGCGCGCACACAGACACACAGACTCACACACACATACACACATGCCCCATAAACACATCACACACATACATATCTACACATAAAATAGTAATAATAATAAATAAAAAAGAAAAATATTTTAGTGGACCAGCAAGATTACTCAGTAGGTAAGGATACTTGCTGACAACATGAATTTGATCCCCAGAACCCACATAATTGAAGGAGAAAAACAATTCCTTCAGGTTGTCTTCTGACCTCCACATCTATGTGCACACACACACGCACACACACACACACAAATAAACATAAAAAATTTATTTTTATTTTATACATATGAGTGTATTGCTTTTATGTAGGTAGGTGCACCCATGTGCAATGCCAAGAAATAAAAGTTATTTTTTCATTATAGATATTTATTGAATATTTGTGCATTTCATACAATGCATCTTAATCATACTTAGACCCCCTCCCCTACCTGTACCCCTCATAGACCACCCACCAGATTTCATGCATTCTATCATATATGTTAAGACTTACTGAATCAAGTTTGTATATTCAGATGACCCTTCATATTAATTCAACCACTGAAGCCTGGTCAGCCTATCAGGGGTCACTCCCTTAAAGAAGACCAACTCTCCCTCACCCAGCAATGATCAGCTGCCAATAATTCCTCAGCTAAGATTGAGGCCTCCTTCCCATTTCCCTAGTTCTATGCTGGGTTTTAGTCTGATTGAGTTTGCATGGGTCTTGTGCATGCTATAAGTTCATAGGAGCAAGTTCCCAGCCACCCAGAAGACTCTGTTTCTTTGTGGTCATGCACCACCCCTGGTTCTTACAACCTTTCTGCCCCCTCTTCCACAATGGTCCCTGAGTCCCTGGTGGGTGAATTTTAATATAGAAGTCCTATCCAGGGACACACACTCTGCACTCTCCTACTCTCTTACAGTTGGCCAGTCATGGCCATCTGTGTTACGCTCCCTCTGTTGCATGAAGAAACTTCTTTAGTGAAGGTTGAGAGATGCATTAGTAGTCTCTCTACCCCTGTTCTACTATTTTCCATGACACTTAGGTGTAGAGGTTCCATTGTAGGTGTATCACTTAGAGCTGGGCATCTCACAGACACTTTTTCTTTGTGTGTGACCAGTTGTGGAACTCTAATATTCTCCATCTGTTGCAAAAAGTTTCTTTGATGAGTGGTGACAGGTGTACTTGTCTGTAAATACAAGGATACATATTTAGAATATAGTAAGAAATACTTTTGTCTAAGGATATAACAGACATAGAGTTTTCTCTAGGATCTGTGACCTCTCCTGCCATGTGTATTTCACTACCACACATGAATTCCCTCCCATTATGCTCTCTCTCATTTTGTGGATTTTAGCACCGAATCCCTATATGTGAGTATATATCCTGATGACTGCAGAAGCCAGGAAAATGGAAAGAAATCATGGAGGCTAAGGAAAAGAAGGAGCCAGAGAGAAGAGGATTGTAGGAGACAAGTGTTACCAAGGGAGAAATGGGAAAAATGGGGGTATTTTACTGGGAGGGGAAGAAGGAGTGTTATACAAGCAACCATGGGGGTAAAGGGGAAAAAGGAGCTCAAGGGGAAGGAGAGTAATAGGAGATAGATATTATCAAGAATGAAATGGAGAAAATGGGGGTGCTTTAACTTGGGAGAGAGGAGGGCAGGCTACACAGGGGGAAAGATAGAAAAGATAAATAATGATCATCTGGTGTGAAAAACCAGAGGGAAATGTATTAGTTCAAAAGCCTACTGAAAAATATACATATAATATCTGTACATGAGTGTATGAGTATAGGTGAAGACTCTATAACAAGAACCATGGTGCCAGACAGGAGAAACCTCTCTTTAAGTTGTTGGTCAGGGTAGTCCAAGAGACTACCAAAATAACACAGGCTGTTGCCACAGCCCTTGATTTCCTCATAGAACTTGAAGGTAAGACCCTATTGCTGAAGACATGACATACTTCAGATTCAGGACTTGGAACAGTGGAGCTGGAACTGACCTGGAAGTCTTCTTCCAGGATACTATGCAAGCTGCTAAGGGAGAAAAATCAATCAGTGGTCTAGCATAGGAAGTGGCACTTTCATATTGGGGGTAATAACAGCTATCTAAAAACAAATATTTTAAAGAAGACGCATCAGTGCACCCACTTCAGAGCTGCCAGATCATCTGCAGAGGAGCTTATAGCAGAGAGGCGGCTCTCCCCCAGTGACCCAAGACCTTCACTAGCCCTTTCTCAGTTTCTACCACCTCCTACTTGATCCAAAATGGGGGCTCACTTTCAGCATATGGGCCAGTTTTGGTTTTGTTTCCTGTTCCTGTTTCCTGTTCTAAGTTGCAAAAGCAGTTTAGGGGAGAAGGGGTGTGTTTTCGCTCACAATGCCAGGTTATAGTCCAGAAGTTTAAGGCAGCAGGAGCTTAAAAGCAGTTGGTCACATAATATCCAGAGAACAGACAGGAATGAATTAACACATGCTAGTGCTCCTCAGTTCTTCAGTCCAGAGCTCTTGCCAGTGAAATGGTGCCTCCCACATTCAGGGTGGGTCTTCCCACCTCAGTTTGTAATCAGGATAGTCTCCCACGGACATTTTTTGAGGTCTATCTCTCAGGTGATTCTAAATTATGTTAAGGTGACAACTGTAACCATCACAGAGCTTGGGAGGATATCCCAGATCCAAATTCTTGCAGGGTACTTGAGAAAACCAAGTAGAACTCAGTGTGAGTGATACTATGTCACAGCCTTAGGAATGCAGAGCTCATAAGACTCTACCTGCAGCAGCAGAATCTCACTATGTATATAGACCAGGCTGGCCCCAAGCTCATGATCCCTTTACCTCAGCTTCTAGAATGCTAGAGAAATCTAGCTTTCAATTTTTTAAAAAACAAATAGAAATCAAAATGAAATTTTAATTAAGGAGCAAGCTGTGTGCTGAAATTAAGTATAAAAATGCTAAAATAGAACCCAAGAGACCTAGGTTCTGACCCTTTACTCTGCTGGCAGACTTCTGGCTAGTCTTTCCATTTGGGTCTTTGTTTTCTTTGCTGAAAAAGTAGGAAAATTATGGTAGAAATTTCCAAGGGGCCGTCAGGCCCTTATATGTCTTAATGTACTGAGGTTTCTAGAAAGCTATGATTTTCCAAACAGTGCTATGAATAGCACTGTTCCATAGATAAGATCCAAAGGCTGGGGCTTATCCAACCCATAGCAGTACCCAGCATACTGCCAGACATTGTGGTGACGCAGTAACACTCAGCACCTGGAAGACCTGCAGGATGTTGGGTACACAGGAAGTAGATACACACAAGTTAATGTTATGTGCCAAAGTGCGTGTGTGGACAGTAATTTCTAGAGGAACTCTGAGCATAGATTTCTGTGGTAGCAGATGCTAGGAGAGGTTCAAACACATATCTGTCCTGTTCTGACCCCTACTGCATCTCATGTTATGCTACAGACCACAAAATGTGTTTCCTGGGTGTTTTGCTGTTACCCCATGTTATTTACACTTACCTCTTTTCTAAGTTTGGACTTACTCTATAATTTAAGTTGTTATGTGAATAGATGGTAAATTAATCTTAGATTTACTTGATGTTTTCTGCTTTTCTCACATTCTCTCTTGATCTTTCCTCTCCAAGCAACTCCAGCTGAAAAAAGGAAGGGTGGGCAGGAGGTGGACTCTGGCATTCCACTTCTAAGTGTATCTGATCCTTTCATTCCTCTTCAAGTACCTGATGCACCAGGTAGGTACATAGGACTCATCTTAGGGTAAAGCAGCTTGAGTCTTATGTCTCAGGGCCTCTAAAGAATTCTGTTTTAAGTATCCATGACAAGGGCCTGAGTAAAGTCCTAATAATTGGTTGCTATTGTATATCTTGTTTCTTAGTAAGAGAGAAACTTATCTTGGTGGATACTAGCCCTTAGCAAAGATAATACTTCAGGTTATAACACATGTTCTCCATATCACACACATGGTCTATGTTTCACCCTTTTAAATAAAGTTGTTGTTAGTTTTTTGAGACAAGGTTTCATTGAGGCCAAGCTGACCTTGAACTTGCTATGTAGCCAACGATGATCTTGAACTACTGGTCTTCCTGCCTTTACATCCCAGGTGCTGTAGTTACAGGCAAACACTATCACATCTGGTTTGTTTTCATTCTTCATTGTGTTTATGGCAATTTGGAGGGGTCTGTGTATGGCAAAGAACATTAGTCCAATATGATTGTAATATGGGAATGGAACCCGTAAACCTACCATTAAAAGAGCAGAAGGTACACAGTGGCTATGTGTGCTGATAGAGCTGAACAGCTGGCAGCCTGTCCAGTTCCTCAGTACATAACGAAGGTTGACAGGGAATATGAGTCAGGAGACCTAAGTTTCCTTCCAGGTTCTGCCACTACCTGAAACCCTCCTAAGCCGGGTTCCTCATCAGCAAAGGCAGTGGATGCTGGAGTTCCAGTATTCCTTCTAGGTGCCCTATTCCTGGTTCTTAGGGAGCAGTATAGAACAGTATAGAAAGTAAGAGCTGTTTAGTAAGTCCCACTGGAATAGCTTTTTTTTAAAAAAAAAATATTATTTTTATTTTGTGTGTATGAGTGTATTGCCTGCATGTATGTAAGTGCACCTGTGCCCGTACAGTGCTCTCAGAGATCAGAAGAGAGCGTTGGCTTTCCATAGCCCTGGAGTTATGGACAGTTGTCAGCCACCTTGGTGCTGGGATTTGAACTCGGGTCCTCTGCAAGAGACTCTGAATATTTGGCAGATCAGATGGATAGATGAATTGAAACCTGAGGCTGGACACCTCCATTTCTGTCCCCAACTCCCAGACCTTAGACTGATGTTCACAGCCTCCCACATCTCTGCTTGTGACAGTCCCATCTGTGCCTGTGACAGTCCCCACCTGACCATCCACCCATGCTGAAAGTGACTAAAGAAGGCACAGCCCACAATACCAGCAAGTTACTTTACCCTGGTGAAAGAAATGACAAGATTCAGCGGACCCTTATCTCCATCCTTCCATTGTACCCTCCAGAATCAAGCCATTCAGTCCCTAGCACATCAGTCACCCGCTCCTTCAAAGCCCTCTCATTTTCTTTTAGCGACTGGCATGCATTAATAAGCAAAGGCTCAGGAGTCAGTGTCTAGGACCTGGACCAATACTAGTGTGTGCTGTTGGTTACACCTTGAGCCCACTTTGAACAACAGGCAGATTTGGGAGTTTGCTCACCTTCCATGCTCTGCTGTCCCGTGGTGAGAATTTGGAATCTTAGTGTGTGGAAGCCATTCCTTTCAAGTGACTTTTCTCTGACATGTAATCTGTAATTCCCCCTTGATCTGTAGATCTCCTGAGTAGTGAGCAGTAGAGATGGCAGGTCAAGTCCTTATGTGTAGGGTAGCAAGTGAGGCCTTCCCCCTGTTTTTCAAGCTGGCACACCTTCCTCTTCCTTGCCACATCACCCAAGTCATGGGCATTACTTTTTTTTTTTTTTTTGTCCTCTTGAGACAGGGTTTCCCTGTAGCCCTGCTGACCTGGAACTCACAGAGATCCTCCTGCCTCTGCCTCCCAAAGTGCTAGGATTAAAGGCATGCGTCACTATGCCTGGCTATGGACATTACTTTTGTCTTGGCTACTTTCAGATCAATAAAGCCTTCCACTGGAGAACTCAGTTTAAGTTTAGGGAGATTAATAAAAAGTAGATTTGCCAGGCATGGTGGCGCACGCCTTTAATTCCAGCACTCGGGAGGCAGAGGCAGTAGGATCTCTCTGAGATCGAGGTCAGCCAGGTCTATATAGTGAGTCCCAGGCCAGCTGGGGCTACAGGGAGATCCTGTCTCAAAAAAAAACTCAGAAAACCTTTATTGTTGCTGTGTAGTGGATGGATGAATGTGATCAGATCACTTGAACTCTCTTTTCTTATTCTTTTTTTGTATATATTATTTTTATGTGTATGAATTTATTGCCTTCATGCATCTAAGTACACAGAGTCATGCAATGTCCTCGGAGGTCAGAAGAGTATATTGGATTCCCCTGGAACTGGAGTTACAGATGGTTGTTAGCCACTATGTGGGTGCTGAGAATCAAACCTGTGTCTTTTGCAAGAGCAGCCAGTGCTCTTAACCAGTAAGCCATCTCTCCATCCCCTTCTGTTCTCATTCTTGAAACTAAATATTCAAGCTTTCTTTGTGGAGTAGGAATGAGATTCTAATGAAATTGTGTATTTGGAATTGCTGTGTAAACTTTAAATGACATAACAATGGGGAATGCTGGGTGTGGTGGTGCACACCTTTTGTCCCAGCACTTGGGACGCAAAGGCAGGCAGATCTCTGGGAGTTTGAGGTCAGCCTGGTCTACATAGTAAGTTCTAGGCCAGCTGGAGCTGCAGGGAGACCCTGTCTCAAAAAGACAAAAAAAAGGAGGCGGGGGGAATGCTGTTACAGTTTTGGTTCTAGTTCCGTACTCCCAATGGGACAGCCTAATTACGAAGTAATATTTTTCCATTGTTAAACTTGCTCTTGTAACCTATCACTTTTACTGAACTGAGAGCCATTGAAATAGGTTGTGGATTGACAGACTATAGATGAAAGGGTACTGGATAATTGTGGTTTGTTTGTTGTAGGACTGTTTGGGGAAAGTCTGGGAATATTAAAAAGTGAGTCCTGGTCTCCTGTATTCCAGCTGTCACATGGCTGATAAATCTTTGAAAGCTCATCACTGGTTCCCAAATGCCACTGATTCCTTTATTTTGCCTTCTCTTTACATTAGGGAAGAAATAAGGTGTCGGTGGTGCCAGCTCATTTAAATACCATGGGGACACTGGGTATTTTTCCCTGAAAATAGCTGAACAGATGTTTGTTGTTGTTTGATTTTGAAACAAGGTCTCCCTGGCCTGGAACTTGCTGGGTTGATCAGGCTGGCTTCTGTCTCACAGAGATCCACCTACCTCTGCTTCGTGAGTGCTAGACTTAAAGATGTGTACCACTAGGGCCACATAAACAGATTTTTAATCAATTATTTCTTCATTTTTATTTATTTATTTTTTATGTGTATGAGTGCATTGCCTTCATGTATGTGAGTTCACCTGTGTCATGCAATGTCACAGAGGTCAGAAGAGGGCATTGGATTCCCCTGGAACTGGAGTTAAGGATGGTTCGTAGCTGCCATGTGGGTGCTGGGGATTGAACCCAGGTCCTCTGCAAAAGCAATCAGTGCCCTTAACTTCTGAACCTTCTCTCCAGCCCCTGTTTCTTCATTTTTTTAAAAAAATTTAAGTCAAATTTACCATTTTTAAGTGTACAGTTGAATGACATCAACCATCTTTATCCTCCTCACAGTTTTTTCACCATGCCAGACTAAAAGCCTATACCCAGTAAACAATAACTTTTCCCTATTCCACACCCCTGCAACCTCCATTTTGCTTTCTGTCTTCTGGATTTGATCACCCCAGGAACCACATCATATAGGAGAAATCCTATGGTATTTCAGCTTTTGTGGCTTGCCTGTTTTACTTTGCACAGTTGTATATCTGAGAATTTTGGGGGTTTTTTTTGTTGTTGTTGTTGTGTGTATGGGAGGGTTTCACTGTAGTCCCCTGCTGGCCTGGAACTCATTATATAGACCAGGATGGCCTGGGTCTCACAGTGATCCATCTGCCTCTGCTGGGACTAAAGGTATGCACCACCACACCTGGCTAATTTTCTTAATTTTTAAGGTTACTGTTGTACTTTCTGGAAGACCACATGCTGCTTGTCTGGTTTTCCTTTGATGGACACTTGGACTGCTTCCCTCTGGTGATTATGAATAACGCTACTACAAACACAGTGCAGATGGGGCTGGAGAGATGGCTGAGCTGTTAAGAGCACTGGCCACTCTTGCAGAGGACCAAGGTTTGATTCCCAGCACCCACATGGCAGCTAACTAACTGCTTTAACTCCATTTCCGGGGGATCTGGCATACTTTCTGACCTCCATAGGCATTGCATGACACAGATGCACTTACATACGTAAAAGCAATACACTCATACACATTTATAAAAATTTAAAAAAAAACTGCAGATATGTTTGTGACCATGCTTTCTTCTTTTGACTGGATCATGTGGCAATTCTGTTTTTGTTTTTGAGAAACTATCATGCTGTGTTTCACAGAATTTCTTTTTATACCCCCCCCAAACAGTGCCCAAGGGTTTGGGAAAAAAAATTCTGACATCTCTTAGCTCTGATCACTTAATATCAGAGTTCCAGGAGACTAAAGGAGTATGCTTTAGCTGCCCCACAAGTGCTACTTCCTGGAATTGGAGGCTTATCTCAAAAGCACTCCATCATCTCTTGATAAAGGCAGCCTGAGGAGCTGGTTGTATCAGAACAGGCAAGTCCTCTCCCCTGTTTATCTGATATCTTCCTCATTTCTAGCTGCTTGTGATACTGAAAAGTTCAGAGTCTGTCATAGTAAGTGCCTTTCTCTAGAAACTTTGTCCTATAGATTTAATTCTCTAAAGCAGATTGGGATTGGGGCATGGTGTTTGGCTTCATTCCAGCTTGTAGATGCCACAGGGAGCTACTAGGTTTTATTTTCTATTTTTATTTCATTTTTGTTTTTTTGAGAGATTTTCTGTAGTCCAGGCTGGCCTTGAGCTACTACTGATCTTTCTGCCTCTACCTCCCAAGAGCCTGGCTCTATTTTTATTCTTAATTGACAGTAATTACAGATATCTACTGGGTTCAGTATGTATATGACATTTCAGTTCATGTACATATAGTGTGTAATGATTGTGTCAGGGTAACTGGCATATCTGTCACTAGAGTACCAGGTTTTAAAAACAGCATCTCTCATCACAGGGCTTCTAGGCTTGTTTTCCCCATGCCTGATAAGTCACATGTTTCCAAAGCCACAAAGCTATAACAGCCACATCAGGGTTGTTTTGTTTTGTTTTAAATGACATTTCATAGCAAAGTTTCTAATGTTTGGTAGATCAGCCTCTTCTGTTCTTCAGGTTTATATTCCTAACGTCAGAATCATATCCCTCCCTCCCATTCCTTCCTCCCCTCTGCCTTTCTTTTTTTTACAGTCTCCCATGTAGCCCTGGCTGAGGTGGAACTTGCTGTGTATACCATGTTGTCTTCACACTTGCAGCTATCTCCTTGTCTCTGTCCCCAGTGCTAGGATTATAGCATGTGTCACCATGCCAGCTTTCTTTTTATATTGTAAATGGTCACATTCAGAATATCCTAGCCTTGTATCAGGAAGCAGGGTTGTTTCCTTGTTTGTTTGTTTTGAGACAAGGTCTCCCTGTAGCCCCAGCTGGCCTGGAACTTACTATGTAGACCAGGCTCAATCTCACAGAGATCTGCCTGCCTCTGCCTCCCAAGTGCTGGGATTAAAGGCACATGCTACCACAGCCAGCTCAGAAAGCAGTTTTATCTAACTGTAGACTGGTTTGAGAAGGGTTTATTACCTTTTGTGTTGTGGGTGCCTCAGTGAGAACTCCCACTCCCACTCCTAGAGTCCTAGGAGATGCAGCAGCTCTTCTGTGCATACCACCCACAGAAGAAGGTGCAGAAGGTAGTCTGTGCTCTCACACCTGCTTTTCTGCCTGGTGCTCTGCCCCCTCCTCCTGACTCCCACATTTCTAGCATCTGAGTATTGCCACCCAGCAGTGACCATATAAATTGTCTGTGCAAATATCCTGCTATTTTCAGGTTTGGTTAGACAATAAGCTTCTTTCTGGGCTTGATGGCACATACCTTTAATCCCAGGACTCAGGAGGCAAGAGACAGGTAGATCTCCGGGTTCAAGGCCAGCCTGGCCTACATACTGAGTTCTAGGCCAGCAGGGGCTACAGGGAGACCCTGTCTAAAAAAGAAAAAAAAAAAGAAAAGAAGCTTCTCTAAAATTGGAAATTTGCCTCATTCCCACCCCTCTTCCATGTCATTAGAAAACATATACATGTATTTTTTACCCCTATATATGATTTTTTTAAATGACTAATAAGAGAGAGATGGATTTGGGCAACTTTGTGTGGGGGCGGGCATTACCACAGTGCACACCTGGAGGCCAGAGGACAACTTGCAGGAGTGAGTTCTCTGCTTCTACCATGTGGTTCCTGGTGAATGCACTCAGTCATCAGGCTTGGTGGTAGGCATCTTTGAGACTGAAGAATAAGCACCAAACTTATATTCAGAATAATGGAACATTAATTAGACCATCTGTTTTTATCAGAATGCTGAAAGTAGGAAAGATATTTTCAGTTTTTCCTAAAATAAAATGTCACAGGTCTGGAGAGATGGCTCAGCAGTTAAGAGCACTGACTGCTTTTGCAGAGAACCCAGGTGGTAGCTAACAACCATTTGTAACTCCAATTCCAGGGATCTGACACCCTCTTCTGATCTCCATGGGCATTGCACACATGAGTGCACTTATATACATGCAAACAAAATACTCATACACATAAAAATAATCACAACTTTTTAAAAACAATTTTGTTTATTATTTTTATTTTATGTATATGTGTGTATTGCCTGCATGTAGGTAAGTACACCCATGTCATGCAATGCCCACGGAGGTCAGAAGAGGCTGTCAGCTCCCCTGGGACTGAAGTTACAGACAGTTGTTAGCTGCCATGTGGGTGCTGGGATTCAAACCCATGTCTTCTGCAAGAACAACCAGTGTTCTTAACCGCTGAGCCATCTCTTCAGCCCCTAATAATCACAATATTTAATATCATATACAGTGCAGGATTAATACAGATGTGATTGTGTTTTATGCTTGGTTAGTTTCCTATTGCTGTTCTACCTCCCTGCTTTTGAGAACTTTCCTTTCTTCTTTAATATAAATCAGATATAAGTGTTAAGTGTAATATATTGTCATGTAATTAATGCATTCTCCAAAAGATGATGAATTGGCTTCACATTTTAAAGGTCTTTCTTCTGCAGCAAGTTAATTATGCTGAAGCAAACCATCTTGCTGAGACTTTAGATTCTTTTGCTTGGTCTGAGCAGGTTTAGATTGCCTCAGTTTCAGCTCTCTGAAGCTGGCTCCTCTTTCAATGAGCATCCCCCTTTGTTGTTTGTATCAGTTCTCAAAGGTCTAGGAGATTGTAGATCCAGTAAAATGTTCATGCATTTATTTGAGCTTTATAAGCCACTTCCTTTTTTCTCAAGCATTTTAATTTTGGTTTATCTGGGTAAGTTAGAATTTATGTGGCCTTAATTTTCTTGTAACAGAAGTTTAAACTCTAAAAATTCCCTTCTGTAAGATCTGGCAATTCATTCTTTTTCCCTACCTGAGAAAGGTTAATCTCAGGTTAATGTTCTACCTTAAGCCTGATGAAAGGTTGTTGATGTATCAGGGCTAAAGGAGTTGTTTTGTAAGTTATCTTAATGTGCCTATTGTTGTCATACTTTAAATTACTATATGTGACAGATGGTAAATTCTGATATCCTTTTATTTCTTTGCCCCACAAAGAACTAGAATCCACAAAGTTCTTCTCCTTGAATAGGACACCAGTGATCCATCTTTAGACTTAAGTGAATCTCGGAGATGAAACTATAAGCAGAATTCTAGGCCAGAAGTGTGATGGGGGTGGGAAATCAGTGATTTCCCCCAACAAATTTTAGGTCCTTCTACTCATCCTTTAAAAAGCAAGCAAAGTGTTGATCCTATATGTAGAGGTTGCATTGAATATATGCCATTTAGGGTTAAGGATTTCACAAACACTTACTCTCTGTGTTTGACCAGTTCTGGAACTCTGTAATAGTTTCCATCTGTTGTAAAAAGAAGCTTCTTTGATGAGGAGTAAAAGGTACCCTTGTCTGTAAATATGAGGATACATATTAGAATAAAGTTAGAAATTACATTGGTCTAGGGATTTGGCAAAAGTAGGTTTTTCCCTAGGATCTCTGACCTCTCCACCATGTGTATTTGGCTACGTTTACAGTACTAAACATGAGTTCCCTCCCTTTGCATGGGCCTTAATTCCAATTAGATAGCTGTTGATTACCCCCAAGGTAATGCCACTAGTGCACCAGTAGTGATAGTTTACTGGGCCAGTTGTTTATTAGACTTTACAGCTGGGTAGGTCCATTGATTGATTCCCCCCCAACCCTTGGTAGCTTGTATAGTATCCTTGGATACCATGAGAGCTAGTCTAGGGTAGGAGACTTCTAGGTCAGTTTCAGCTCAATTGCTTCAAGTCCTATGTCCAAAGTATGGCCTGTCTTCAGCAATAGGGTGTTACCTTCAAGTTCTGGGAAGCAGTCAAGGACTGTGGCAATAGCTTGTGTTATTTTGGGAGTCTCTTAAACCACCCTGACCAACAACTTGAAGGGAGGTTTCTCCTGCCCAGCACTGTGGTTTTTGTTATATGCACATGTGTATATATATATATATATATATATATATATATATATATATATATGGATATGGAGAGAGAGAGAGAGAGAGAATGTGTATTTTCCAGTAGGACTTTGAACTAATACATTTCCCTCTGGCTTTTCATACCATCTAAACATTATCTCTCCTCTTACCGCCCCCCCCCATAACTCTCACTACTCCCTCCCCAGTTAAAGTACTCCCCTTTCCCCATTTCCTCTTCCTACTTATATCTGTCTCCGACTATCCTCCTCTCTCAAGCTCTTTCTTTCCTGTAATCCCCATAGTACCTTTCTATTTTCCTGGCTTTTGTGGTTATATCAGGATATATACTCACATTTAGGGATTTGGAACTAAGATCCACAAATAAGAGAGAACATATGTCCCTGGTTTTTCTGAGTCTTTATTCCTTTACGTAATATAACATTTCTAGTTCCATCCATTTATCTGCAATTTCACAATTTTGTTTTTCTTTTTTTTTAACTTTTTACTTATTTCTTTTATTTTATGTGTATGCATGTATTGCCTGCCTGTAGGTAAGTGCACCCGTGTCATGCAATGCCCACGGAGGTCAGAAGAGGCTGTTGGCTCCCCTGGGACTGGAGTTACGGACAGTTGTTTGCTGCCATGTGGGTGCTAGGATTCGAACCTGGGTCTTCTGCAAGAACAACCAGTGTTCTTAACCACTGAGCCATCTTTCCAGCCCCAATTTTGTTTTTCTTTACCCCGTTGTGTATGTGTACTACATTTTTAGTATCCATCAGGTTGTTTCAATTTCTTAACTATTGTGAAAAGAGCAGCAACCAACATGGCTATGCAAGTATCTCTGTAGGATGAGTCCATTGAGTATATGCCAAGGTGTGGTATGACCAAGATCATCTCTCAGCTTCATCAGAGAAGTTTCCATATGAAACAGATGATGATTAATACAGAAACCCATGGTTGGCCAATGTGCAGAGAACTAGAATCCACAAAGTTCTTATCCTTGAATAGGACACCTGTTTCAAACCTCTGCCTTCCAAGGCTCAGGAATTATTGTGGAAGAGGAGGTGGAAAGATTGTAAGAGCCAGAGGGAGGTGGATGACCACAAGGAAACAGAGTCTTCCAGATAGCTGGTCAGTTACTCATATGAACTCATAGCATTGGTGACAACATGCACAAGCCCTATGCAAGCTCAAAGACATGGGGAAGTGGATAAGAAATCTAGGGCTACTATAGAAGTCCTTATTGCTTCTGAGGCACGAGGTGATTGTTCCTGCTTAGTGAGGTGGGCAACCTCAGTTTCCATAATGGAGTAATTGTCCCATTTAGGGGTGAGCTCATCCTGGGGTGATCTCTGTTCCTGTAAAACTAGGACAGTGAATGGAAGTTTCTAGAGACCTGAGGGATCCGAACAGGACCTAGTAAAAGCCGACAGTAAGACAGTTACTGATGTGTTTGTACTTTCAGCCTTGAAGTAGGATGAGATGGTAGGTAAATTTAGGGAGCTTAGGGCAATCAACCGTGTCTCATTAGTTTTTAGATAGACACTCCTTTGAGGATTAACATGCATACATGCAGAGCCAAACAAGGCTCTAACCCAAGGTAAAAGAGATAGATACAAAATGAAAGCAGAGATGCCAGGCTTTCATCCTGCTTTTAAGGTTACCTCAGACCCAAGTGAGGAGTTTCTGAGTACCTGTTACACAACTGACAGAAGTCAGAATGCTGTTGTATAGGTGTACAGTCAGGAGACAGTAGGTGAGTGTTGAAGTTGACTTAGTCAAGGCTAAAATGGGTTTGTTGGTGAATTATAAACTATTTCTAAGCAAGTTAAAAAAATAAGTTGAAAAATCTAGGAAATGAATACACAGATACTTATGCAAATATTAATAAGAAAATACTGGAACAAAACAAATGTCTATCAGTTGGTGACTAAATCAACAAAGTGGCACATCTCCACTATAGAGAATCACTCAGCAATATGGCAGGATAGCTACTGAGACAGGCTGCAGCATGGATGATTATCAGAAGTACTGTGCTAAGAGAAGGAATTCTGACACTATATGGTTCAATTTAAGATGGAAATTCTGGGGCTTGGAATGTAGCTCAGCTGCTAGAGTGCTTACTTAGCATCTACCAGGTCCTGGGTTCAATCCACCACATCCCATAAAACAGGCATGGTGACACATGCCTCTAATCCCAGTACTGGGTAGGTAGAGACAGAAAGATTAAAGATTAGAAGTTCAAGGTTATCTTTAACTATATAGCAAGTTGGAGGCCAGGACTACATGAGTCCCTGTCTTTGGAAGAAAGAAAAACCAGGAAAAGGCAAAACTATATAGACAGAAAGCAAGTTCACTGTTGCCAAGTCTGTGGTGGGATGATGCACTTACTATACAGGGGCACAGGAGAATTGTTGAAAGTGTCAGAAATAGTCTATATCATCACTTCAGTGATGATTATGTGAATATATAAATTTGCCAAAATTTACCACATTATGCACTTAAAATTAGTGATGTTTATCATATGTAAATTATTCTTCAAGTAAAAACCAGTGATAAGCAAACCCAAGGACTATGTCCTAAGGGTCCTACAAAGTGGCCACTTCACTTGGGGAAATAGCCTTTTAACCTTTAAATTTGGTTAATCACATTTGTTTTAATCACATTTATTTACTCTGTGTGTGTGTGTGTGTGTGTGTAGAAGTCAAGGGACAACTTGTGGGTGTCAATTCTCTCCTTCCACCGTGTAAGTCCAGGGATACAGCTTAGTTTGTTGTGCTTGGTATCAAGCACCTTGACCTGCTGAACCATCTTGCCAGCTCTGGAAAGCCTATTGTTAACAAGAGACTAATGGTATTCATTTTTATGGTGAATCGGTACTAAATGTTGAGTCCTAAACTGTGTTTGCATGAAAAACAGTAAATGATCCACTTGCTTTAAGATCATATTGCATTTTTCTTTTTCTTTTCCTCTCCTTCTCTCCCAACCTAGAAAAACTAATTGAGGGACTCAAATCTCCTGACACTTCTCTTCTGCTTCCTGACCTCTTGCCTATGACAGATCCTTTCGGCAGCACTTCTGATGCTGTGATTGGTAAAGTCACCATCTGTTTTCAGTTGTGCCTGTTGTATGTGGGAGGGATAGCCCTGGGGAGGAGCAGACCTGCCCGGAGGCTGCCTGGCTCTTGTGTCTGTTGCTAAAGAGCCAAGAATTTTATTCCTTCCCACTACTTCAAATGAAGTGTCTTCATCTGCTTTCCATGGGCACAACACTGTAACTCTGGCCTTTATTAATGTCCTGTGATTTCTCTAGTAATTGAGTATGTAAGGAGGAATATGGCAACAGTTGGTTTCTGACTCAACCAAAGCATCACTGGACTTAATAGACTTAAACAGATTTTTCATTAGAAGTCAGTGCATGTAACAAATACCTTAACAGGGAGTCTTTGCCTGGTCAAGCCCCATGATTACACTAGAGCAGGGTCTTGGTCTATATTTGATTACATTTCCTGTGCTTGATAAGTAAAATCTACAAAATGTCTCTGATCTCTTGAAGGGCTCAGCCATTTGAAGTATCATAATGTCTTTGAACAAAAAGTGCTAGAACTTAGGAATGCCATGACCCCACAGAAAGATAGGCTTCCAACTAGAGACATTGAAACCCGCTTCATCATGGCATGGGGTAGGGTGAATTTGAGACTTTTGTATTAAATTAGAGGATGTTCATACCAAGTGAGAAAGGCAAAATTACCCAAACTAATGATGAATGAAGGTGTATATATCCCAGGCTGGCCTTGAACTCATAGTGATCTTCTTACCTCAGCCTCCCTAGTGGTTAGATTACAGATGTAAGCCAATATTTCTGGTATAGAAGAAATTTGCAGCTGGAGAGTGGCTCATACCCATCTTTATTTGTAAGAGCTGGTGGTTATGGAGGTGGACTGCTAACTAGCCTTGCTCATGCATGCTCAATCAGGGAAGCCAAGATACAGCTGTAGAAATAAGGCTCTGGCTATGCTTTGCCGCTTGCCTAAGGTCTGTGGAAGCAAGCCTTCACAGAATGTCCTGAACAGCTGCTGACATCTCCTTCCTCCCCTTACCCTTTCCTCTCTGTTCTTAATGCCGTTATAAAAAAGAAAAAGCCGATGTTGCTGTTGAGAGTCTCATACCTGGACTGGAGCCTCCTGTTGCCCAGCGCCTCCCATCTCAGACGGAGTCAGTGACCTCGAACCGCACAGGTCAGTCAGGGTCCCAGTAACTGCAGTGCTGGTGAGGGTGGAGCCTCTGAGTTGGGCTTCCAGCCTGTGACAGATGAGACTCCATTTATGTGCCACCTGGTTAGTTCTACAATGGATATTGTAAATTGTACTTCAGCTTGGCTTCCAGTGTTGAGCATATGTTCTGCTAAAGAACTGAGTGCTTTTTGGATCTGTGTTCTTAGAGTGACCTCTGGGCTTGCCCTGGTTACAAAATTTCTTTATTCAGAATTCTTTGCCACCACCTCTTTAGCAGATCTCTGCTTAGATGTAGGGTTGCCTTCACCCCTCCAACTACATTAAGCAGGCATTGCCCCCTCCCACTCCCAGACACATACTGTGTCGGTAGACACTTAAATTTGTGGACCTTGCCTCATTCCTATTGACATTCTTCAGCTCAGGACTTTATCATCTTGGGTTGATTTTCTCCTTACTTGTAGGCAAAGCTGAAATCTTCGGATCCAATATTGCTTTTGCTGACATTTGAAAAATTTGGTCTTAGTACAACTCCTTTACTGCCCATAAAACAAATCTGACTGCATTCATTTTTAACGAATTCTGATTACTTTGATAAAGTTTTCTGATTGTCTGGCATGATAAACTGATGCAGATGGAAAAATTCACCCCAAAGGTGATGCTTTCTCCCAGGAAACACTTTCTGCTCAGATGATTCATCCCTGAATTTCACCTAAAAGCACACACTATGTTCATAGGAGAATTCAGAGTTAAAGAATACTAGTAGGAGGTATTTTAAATGGAAACTGGGGAGAGCAGTAGAGGGTGCTGTTTAATCTCATCAGGTTACTAATGGCAAGCTAAGGTCAGCCCTTGATCAAGTTTAGTACCTCCCTGTGTAGTAACTTTTTTCCTGACTGGGGGGAGATTTAAGTGAAACTCTAGTTACAAAGTCCTTTTCTCAAATGGTATTTACTGAGACTTGAGTCGTTAAGTTATATAGGTTTTTAAATCACGGACTTGTTTAACCAGCAACTTCTGAGGTAATTCCTATATTTATAAGTTAATGCTAAGATGAATCTAGAAATATATTTTTATGTGGTTAAAAGTCCTGAGGGCTTTACCTTTTTCTTTTGATTTTTCTTTCTGCTCCTTGGCTTGTATGTATGGCTTGTAAATACAATAATTTAAAAGCCAAGACATAACCTCACAATATTGTTGTATGCTGTTTAATGCCATCATTGCTTGGGATGCTGGTAACTGGACTCAGACTCTCTCACTGGGGAAGACTCTCTACTTGACTGCTCTCTACTTTCTAACCCTACTGCTGACCTTCTGGAAGAGTTTGCCCCCATAGCAATCTCTGCTCCTGCCCACAAAGGTAAATTCTTTCTTCTTCTTGGGCCCATATATAACCCTGAAGAGAAAAACTGAACAGGTCCTAGAAAGTGCCCCTTGTCAAAAGTCTTTGCTAATAAAGTTCAAACTACCACTTTATATGGAAAACATGGGTTTGTACTCTTAGTTATCATTGCAATTCTTCTCTGAATATTTAGTAGGTCTTAGAAACTACAGGCTGGTGAAGGGGTCACTTTCTGTCCAGAACTGGGATACAGATATTCCATGTTACTTTTGAGAGCCATATACCTTAAGGGTCAGTCAAATAGATGGTTGAGCCAACTGTTAATATGAAACGTGTTGACCTTATTAAGTGAAGTCATTTAATCAGCTCTGATTCAGGGTTTTTGAATATAAAGAAACATATTCCTCAAAAGTCAGTCCTCAAAGGTTGAACTTGTAAAAGTTTTGAATTTTAGTTTATACTTAAGTCATAGTTGATTGCTGGGTTTCTCTTTCTGGCCTGCTATTTTCACTTCTTAGTCTTGGATTGGTCTGGTTTGAGATTCTGTGGGCAAAGTAGCTTGGATTGAGGTCTGAGGTCTGTGATGGGGATGGCTTGCCATGTGTAGGCAAGTTTGCTTTTGTGCTTGAGAAATGATAGAAAAGGATCAGCCTAAGCCCTTTCTTTTTTTTTGGAAGCCCTCAGAGATGGATAAGAATGGTAAGCTTATGGGTGGTAGTGGTAATGGATGGGAATTATTTTATAGTTGGTAAAGGAAGTTACCTGTTCAGACAATGGATGTCTGGCAGGGGTGTGTTGGCAGCAATGTATAACCACAGATAAGCATTGCCTGCAGAATAAGCGCCCAGCTAGCACGTACTGGGAACTAGCTTTAGTTAGAATGGAGAGTATTATAACAGACTTGTGCTAGAGGTGTCAATGTTCTGGGTTGTTTAAATTTTTTTTTTTTCTTTTGTCCCAGTCACAGAGCAACGAGTCTTTCCAGAAGTATTTCGCTTGCCTTTTGTGTTAGGTTTAGGAGAGCAGAAAAAGGAAGGAGTTTAAAGTTTAGAAATAAGAGTCAGAGCCAGACCTACAACAGGCAAGGAATGTGCTCCCTTTGTTCAGGAACCCAGCAAAGGCTGATAAACCCTTCTGAGGAATGAGGGTATCTACATCAAAAGGGGGAGCAGCCTGGACTTATATAGGGAACTTTCCTGCACACAGTCCAACTCTGAGTCAGGGTCTGGTGTCCTTCAGGGTCTCTTCTCCCAAGATTATTTTCTCAGGCAAGTGGGTGAGTTAATCTATAGCACTAAAGGAGACAAATGGGTTCCATAAAGTCTCTCTCAGTCCAGGGAGTAACCTGTTGATAAGGCTTGAGCAAGCCCAGCCTGCCCATTTTGGGCTACTTGGCCACTTTAAGGGCTTTATGGCTTTCCCTAATGAGGCTTGTGGCTTCTCTGCAGTTCACACATTCTATCATTTTGTGAACTGGTTACTTCTCTTTGGTTGTTGGTTTTGAGGTTTAGGGTGCTGGGATCAAACCTAAGGCCTTGTACTTGCTAAAGGCATACTCTGCCACTGAACTGTGTCCCAGCCATACATGGTTGCTTCTCTCTCTTCTCTGACCCCAGGTTTTTAGTTTTTCAAGTGTTGTTAGCTAGGCCTCTGTTCACTCAGTAAAGATTAGTGACATTGGTTAGAGAGATACTTCACAATTATAGTTATGGTCTTTTACATAATACAAAGAATTCTTCTCATGACCCTTCTTAATCACTTACAATGGTTAATTCTTAAGCTTTTTTTCCTTCTATGTCTGTATTTTCCAGTTTGCTACTTTTATTTCAACTCAGAAAAATAAGTACTTTCATCTTTAAGAACAGTGGTAGTTTGTAGCTGAAGGCTTGGTGACTTTTTGCTGCCCTCCTGTTTCTAATCTCTTCTGTTGTCTCTGCTTGTGTGCTTGCTTTCTGCATTAAGCTGCAGGAGATAGCAATCTCATCTCAGCTTTCCATGTCCCCGAGGGCTCGGAAAAGGTGGCAGAAGATGAGTTTGACCCTATTCCTGTACTGATAACCAAAAATCCACAAGGTAAGAAAGGCTGGGGAAAAGAGAAGAAGTTAATATCAGTTCTCATCAAAATAGTAAGAATGTCTCTACCTCGCATAGTGGACAGGAGCATCACCATTTGTTGAAAGACACTGTGATGGCAGTCAGTGTGGGCTGGACCAGCAAGGAGAGATGCTGATATATGAAGCTTAAAGCTTCATTGACGATGGGATTTATTTGGAGATGAGTTACTTTTTTACAAAGTTCCAAGTCAAAAAGAAAGTGCTCCTCAGTCAATAGGACGCTGAAGGTGTATGTCAGAAGCATTTAGCACTTTTATCATGATTAGAACAATCTGTAATAAATTTTCTTCCCCAAAGCTAACAGTGGTGCTATGGTACCTGCCACACCTGTAGACATTATGGAGCATCCCTTTTCCTCTTGGGTACATTAGAATCACTTGATCATGCACAAAACACTAAATGCCGTAGCACCAGCTATTTATTTTTAAAATCATGTTCTTACTGCAGTGTCCCCAGAGCAGACATTTATTTTTACTTTCTTGTGGAGATGGCTCAGTGTTGGTAGGAGGCTAGTGTGTAGCCAGCAGTTCTCAGGCAAATGTTCATTTGAATCCAGTGGCATCACTGTAGTGTCCTGCCTCTGCTACAGTGTGCATGGAGTGACCTTTCGGTGGGAGTAGTTCCGGCTAGCTAATTGTTAAGTTTAGAAATCAGCATGTAAGATTTTTTTTAATGTAAAATGTTGCTTCTCTAGGTCTCTCTCTTTCTTTCTCTCTCTCTCTCTCTCTCTCTCTCTCTCTCTCTCTCTCTCTCTCTCTCTCTCTACTTTGCTTGCTCTGCACATCTAACCCTAACCCTATGTGTTTTATACTGAATTCCTATCTCTCCACTTCTAGGTGGGCACTCTAGAAACAGCAGTGGGAGCTCTGAGTCCAGTCTTCCCAACCTAGCCAGGTCTTTGCTGCTGGTGGATCAGCTCATAGACCTGTAGCCGAGATCCAGTAGCAGATGCAATTCTGTAAACTTCATGCCGTAATACACATTTTCATTACGGAGTTATGAGGAAAATGAGGTTTTGTTTTTGTTTTTTTTTTAATCTGCAAATAAGGGGTCCTGAAGCCCTTTTCTCCTCCCCCTTGCCTTCTCCTGTAGAAACGATAAGGAAAGAAAAATCACTCTGACCCTCCAGATACATTCCGTGGCTGACTCTTCCTGTTAGTTTGCTGTGTTTTCTCATTCCCCATCTTCAGTAGCATTATCTTAATTCAAGCGCTAGCTGCCCTGAGCTTCACCTCTACTGGAATCCACTCACAGAAGCTTGACTGTCACTGAACCTGGTGACTGGCACTTGGTCTCACTCTTGCTAGGAATGGCCCCTAAGTCAATTGTGCAGCCCATCTCCAGGGCCAGATGCTGATGAATGCGTGTTCATTCTTGCTTTTCATCCTGATGCGGTATCAGGAGGACATGGAGGCTATAGCTCATCTTACCTTCAGGTAGAAGCCTGGAGAGGAGTATGCAGTTTAAGCAAGGGCAACACTGATCGATAGAGCGTGTTTGTGATGAAAGATTGCACTCAGCTGTAGCTGACCTTTGACCTTGTTTGGTCATAGGCTGAGCCAAGGGGTCTAATGCCCCATGCAACCTGACCAGCATCTGTCTAGCTTTCTGGCTTTCATTGAATCATGAATTCTCAAATCTGGAGGCGTGACTGCAAGAACTTGAGGTCGTTGGATTAAATGTGTATGTTATATAAATCCAAGCCTTGCCATTCCATTTCATTGTTACCTGGCCCAAGCCAGGATTACAGAATTAGACCAAAACAAGACAGTGGTGGGAATATGATACCTTTTACTAGAAGACTTTTCACTGGGGGGTGGATGGGGAAGGGAAGGAATTGTAGCAGAAACAGATGTATTTTTCTTGTGATTTTTATTTTGAATCAAATATTGTAAATTGTGTATAAATGAAGATGCTGAATAGTTCTGTTTCCACTTGGCATTTTAAGTCGATATCAGGTGTCTGTACAGGGTTTTGATCTCTTTCCCTTGTATAACCATACAGCAACCACACAGTGTAACATATGGAAATTATTTTGAGTAGATTGTATGTCTTGCTCTAAGCTTACAGCAGGTCCCCTGTTTCTGTAGAACAAGCATGTTGTTTATTTTCAGATAATCAGAAATAAGTGTGCTGGGCACAATTTGACTGTGGCTACTTACCTTCTCTCTGGTGTTTAAATTGAAGGCCAATGGAATATGTTCAGTTGGCTTTCCTTGGCTTCCTAGATTTAAAAGAACAAACAAAAAGTAGTTCTTCAGTAACCTTAGACTATTGTTCATAGAATAAATAAAGGCCCCTGCACTCACCTACAACATGCCTCATAATCACCCTCTGTGTACTTACTCATTAAGGTGTATTTCATTTCCTTATGTGGAAAGCACTTTCATAAAAACCATCCTTTTGAAAAGGAGTGGGCACAGAGAACCTCCTTGTTCTCTTTCTTGCGTGTCATTGTCCAGGATCAAAAGGGAAACTCTGAGTTCATCAGATTTGTATAAATAAAATTCCAAGTCCATTTGCTTGTTCTCTATCTAGTACTTTGTTTCTTCTTCCTCACGTTTGCACTTTAAGGGGTGGGGGCGAGCAGCAGCTGGAGCCTGCAAGCACTGTCCTCTGGAGGGTCACCTTTGCCCGCAGCAGTGACAGCAGGAAGAGTGGACACTCAGTCTTCCTTCTGACTTTAAGTACTTCCTGTGCCAGCTGAATGAGCTGAGGAAAGGCCTCTGCTAGGAGAAGAGATCGTTTCCACAGCCAGGAGCACAGTGTGCTGCCAAGGATGAAGGAGGTGACACGAAGAGCTCTCCAGAGTGGGCTGCAGGGAAGCAGGACTTGGTTTACCCCTTTGTGGACAGGGAGATGGCTGTGGAGCAGAATTGTGTCGTCTTTCCTGGACCCAGGAAGAATGTATAAACTAATGAAGGAAATGTTTATTTTTAAATAAGGATAATGTTCTGGTTCTCTGTTTTCATATTTGGGTTTTTTTTCATGCATACTTGTTAGAAATATAATGAAATGTCTACTTTCACAATTTAATTGAGACTATGAAGAGTGCAGATTAGAAATTAGGTTAAGTGGCTCTGAACTTTTCTTTTGTGCGTCACGCGTAATTACATTGAGATACATTGTATAGTCATTTGGCTCAATAAGGCTTAATAGAGACTCTAATGAAAGCAGACTCTAGCCAAGGAAGATGGTAAAGCCTGGGTGAGGTAATAACAGGAGACCTGGGCTTATTCTTCAGGAGTAAGGCTTTGAAGGGCAGAGCTGCTTTTCTGTTGAGGAATACAAACTAGTGGCTTGTAATCAGGTAGTCTAGCATCGTTCTGAAGCTGAGAGACTGACTTGAGAAGAGGATGATGTGTAGTAACTGGAGACCATGAAACAAAACGGAACAAATGGGGCTGCAGAGCCAGCATGCTAATCCATTTGCTTCATTTCACAGGTGTGGGCCTGAGCTGATGAAGGCAGGGTGGTAAAAGAAGGGTCTGGGCAGCTCAGGCCTCCTGGGACCTCATGCAGCGCAGAACCTGGCCTGAATCCTTAAACAGGCATTTTACTGCTCATAACTGCTGTTGGTTATTTACAAGGGTGGGTTTGGACAAGTGATGCCTGAGATGGAGAAGCATAGCATTGTAAGAGTATGCTCTTGTATTTGGAAGGACTATGAAGGATTATATAGTCCTGACGTCCTTTGGGTAGCTTCTGTGTTCCTGCCGTCCCTGTAACGTTCTCCAGCATTTGCACGGCAGAGGATTAGGATGGGCAATTACTAACCTAGTTGTTACTTGCTGGTTACCTGAATAAAAATCTTTATCATCAAATGTTTGAATATAGATTTTCCTTCTATAATTTATACATACAACCTTACCTAGTCCAATAAATCAGTATTAGGAAATTTGTTAGTTTAACATGTATGGTTAGGGATTTGCCATCAAACTTGGGCAAATATAATGTGTACATTTTTTGTTTGTTCTTGTCCCAATTGTGTATAAATAATAAACAACAGAAAGCATCACAAATTGATAGTTTTTCCCTGATAATCAAATTCAATTCCCAGAGTCTGTAACAGTCCTAGAGGAAATAAGGTTCAAACTGTCACTTCGAAGTATTAATCATTACAATTATTTTATTGAGGTAGACATATCAGAAATTTTTCATCTGGTTGAATGTTCCCTCCAGAGGAACCTGGTTTTGTTTGAGAAGTTAATACTGATCTAGCAAGGCAGCTAGCACCATGTGACTTGTTTGAACTCCCCTCCTTAGACGTAGCATTGCAGAAGGTGGTAAGCAGCAGGAACAGCAGCTCTATTCAGGCACATCTCCCTCAGCATCTGAAAGTATTCTTTCTTGATCTCATTTCTAATGCCCCGCTCTGAGTAACACTGAGCTACTTCCAAAAAGCAAAAGCACTCCAGTAATGAAGAGTGGTGACTACTGAGGATAGTGAAAATCTACAGAAAATCCTAGAGAGACCTGATAGCAAGAAAGTGCTTTCACTACTGCTCTGAGGGAGGGGTTGTCTTAGTCCCCTCATCTATAATATAGTTGAGAAACTTGAAAGATACAGGTTTTAAAATAATGAAAAAGTTGGCACTTTTTCAGTGGCATTTCAAGATACAGACTTGGCTCTTCCTGATTAAAATTCTAGAACTTGGATTGCTAATCATTGGAAGACCCCCCCCCCAAAGGATTTGTTTTTCTCAAGATGCAGTATTTTTGTTTTCAATTCCTATTTCCTACACTCCTGAGATAGTTGTTCATTTTGATTCAAACCAACATAACTTTCCCCAGGTCAGGAATAAATAGTTCTGTCGTCAGTGTAGTGGGAGTGAGGAGATGCTTGAGACAGGGGCTCCCTGCTCAGCTTTACAGATGAATGCTATAGACACCTTGGACCAAGCTGAAGTCGCAAGGGTTCCCAACCTTCTTGGTCTGTAATGATTAATTAGGGCTCTGTTGCTGCTAACATAGCATTGGGGGATATGAATGACTGGCTCGCCCTGCACACTGAATTAAGCAAGTTGGAGGCTGCCTGGCAGAATGTTCAGAGTACAGTGTTTAGTGAAACATTTCAGAGATTGCAAAGCTATCCTGTATCCTTCTCTAGAGATTCATTGTACAAGTGCAAAATTAGGCTTCTCCTTTCCACACTGATAATGTTCCCAAAGTTTGATGTCCTTATTTTTCTTGAACTGAGTGAATCCAGATGGCCTCCATTTCAAATAATCTCTAACAAGATCTATCTAGTTTTTCCTGGGTTTTCCTTTCACTAAGGGGCGGAAGGTGAGGACTGGAAGCTTCTTGGATAAAGGTAACGTATACAGAGTTACCAAAGGATGGCAGTTGCTAGGAGAGAAATCATTTCCTTGGTTCTCACTTTGATGCCATGTCCTGAACCCACTCTGTCATCTGAGTGGATGCTTACCTTAGGTCTTTAGCTTGTTCTCCCCAGGGAGGCAAAGCAAGGAAATGTACATGAAGCTATCTTGTGCAGTAAAAATGTGAAAAATGAACACTGCTTCGCAAGTATTGTATAAATAAATAAGCCTGTACACAAATTTCTTATGTAAACATACAGAGGAATAAAGCTTTTATCTGTTCAAATGAGTACATGTTTAGATGTGTAAATAACTTAAGGTAGTTGTTGTTTCCCGAAACTGAATACCCACTTCTTCAGAAAGGAGTTAAGCACACTGTTGAGTAGCCATAAGTACCAGTGGACAAAAAGTGTGGATACTTGTGGAAGATGGGCTTTGAATGGTTTAGTGAGTGGACCCCTCCCTGTGAGAGACCTCCTGAGGGTTAGTGAGTCATGACCCTGATGGTCAAGAATGAAAGACCTTTATGGTTAAGAATGAAAGACCTGGGTGTTAAAATAGCACCAATCTGCAGCTGTTCTCCTGTAATTTAGTCTTTAGTACAACTGGGCCAGTTAATTTAACACTAGGCTGACAAGAACAATTTGATGCCCAGGGAGGAATTGCTCTCTTTAATTGCCCCTGGGCATGAGAAGCACAGGATCAATAGCCTTGCTGGCCCTGTCCAGCTGTGGGTTTTCTGCAGCTGCCTACCACAAGGGAGAACCAGATGCTGAAGGTCATGATGAATGCCAAAGTCATGGGAACCATGCGGCTGCTCAACCCTTGATTTCTGGGTTTGGTTCCAAGACACTGAATTTCAACTCAGGACACGTTTTTGAAGTTCTCATCAAGGGATGTTTTGCTTTTGGCCCCCAACTGTATGAGAGACCCCAAGCCATTATTCTCTGTCTTGAGTAAGTTCATGTCATTGATGTTCCCTGTCATTGTTATTTCAGTTTACGGTATGGAGAAGAGTAAAATTCTGTCACACTACACTAAGGAAGATCCAGCCTGAATTTTAAATCTCAGGTTTTTGGGCCAGCAATATGGCTCAGCTGGCAAAGGTACCTGATGACCTCCCTGAGTATGATCCCCAGAACCTGCATGGTAGAAGAGGACTGACTCCTGCAAATTGTCCTCTGCCCCCCACTCAAACACCACAGCACATGCACACACCTCTGTACATACAGATGGACGGACAGACAGACACATGCAGCCGCACGCCTGTATACAAGCAAATAGTATAATAAAAACATTTTTTTAATCTCAGATTTTGCTTCTTTAGAGAGCACGCTGATGACTCCCACTGTCAATCAGATGGCATCCCCAAGCATTCACCCACCCCCAACTCATGCTGCATTTTGGTCTCTGTGAGTCAAAGGGGCTAGTGAAAATACTGCTGACTCGCTATTCCCAGGGCACATGACTTCTTACTGAAAACTGTATAGTTTGGAGACTCAGAATGGACTAAAGTGGAGTTAATAACCTGGCACACAGGTCCTACATCAGCATGAAAAAAAAAAGTGTTGACTTCTTGCTTAAATCAATGTGCTAAGCTAGATTAAAATAAAAAGAGACATAACGTAGTTTGAGAGAATCATAACAAAATGTCTATCTTAGGCTCCAAGCAAGAACGCTGTGCAGACTGAGGCCATGCTCTGGGCTTAAACCTCTGGAGAGCCCCTGTTAACTCTTTGGTCACAAGGTATCTTGTGTATGCTCTTAGTTACCAAAGAAACTGGACCATGGCATGAAGGTAAATTGCCTCTCTAGTGGCAGGCTGCTTCAGACATATTCTGCCAAGGCTGTCTCCATATGCAAGGACTATTCACTCTAAAAGCATGCTTTCTTTTTAAGAGCACATTCATATATTCCCCAAACACAACAACAACAAAACCTTCAACTGCCACTAAGATTTTATGTGACTCTCTCCTCTTAACTCTCGTTTCCTGTGTTGCCACACCAGAACTCCTTATAGGCATATAGACGTCTTTGGCCTTTAAAGTACTAGGCTTGATCACTCTGCCTTAGTCACACTGCACCTCCAAGAAGAATGGAAAGGCTGTGAGATGGGCTTTTCAGGAAGCTCCACTAGATGCACTTTTAGTGACTACAAACTTTTCTAAACTGTTGGTATTTTAATCATAGTTTATGCTACTTTTCACCAAGAAAGTCACAGAAGGTGCCCCAGGTTGGTGGGTTTTCTGGTGGGTGCTTGACTCAAAGCCTGCTTTTGACAGGAGTAGTTTGGATGGGGTGGGAATTCTGGGTCCATATGTAGCTGCTCTTTGGCAGTCTGCACACAACTTGGTTTTGAATTCAGTCTCATTTACCCCGAATCACTGACTCAGGTCAGAGCAGTGTCACTTTGATGATCAGTCTGTACAGTGCCAGAATTATATCACTGGCTCGACTAAATTCTCCATTTCTTTGTGCTAAAAGATACCTTGCTGTCCTGCATAGCCAGTATAGTAACACCAGCATTCAGGGTAACATTGGAAAGGTGAGAAATTCTGCCTTCATTTTGGCAACTGAGAACTTTGACCAACTGTTTCTACAAGAGGAAATGACGTAAGGACTTTTAGGAGCCTCTTATGTCACTTGGTGAGTTTTATTTTGGAAAGCTTGTTCCCCCCACCCCCACCCCTTTTGTTTCAGTTTTCCCTCAGAAAATGTCATCTTGGTATCTCTGAGATAGATGTAATCTCAATTCTCTTGCCCAAGAAATTAGAATTGTGTGGTTCCACATACACTGTGAAAAAGAAGGTATTATGTTCATTTCTTCCCAACTTCTGCCCAACATTTAACTGCACAGAGGAAAGTTACAATACAAGGAAAAGTTTATTCTCTTCAAAATCACACTCTTCAAATACTATTCAGAAAGCCACACTGTGCCATACAGAATTTAACTTAATGTTTGAAGTTAGAATTCACTGAATGCTCAAACTGTTAGAGAAAGGAAATAAAAATGGGGAGAGAACCTTTTCTGAAAATAATACTCAGTGTCAGCTGTTTAAAAAGAAGCACTGCTAAAAAGTTACAGGATTCAGAAAAGTCGTATTTTTGTACAGTATCTTATAATAAAATATTTAGGCCTCTCTATATATACTCAAAATGTAATGTCTAGCTAAGTTATTTCCCAATAAACTGATTTTGATGCTGCTTCTGCTGTGCTCTGTGTGCTTAGTCCACAAAAATGTTAGTGGGGGGCAATTTGTGGCAGAAGTTCCTGCAAGCCAAGGTTGGCAGGAGGGAGAGAACCCTGGTTGCTGGGAAGGGGTGGCCAATGTCATCTGTATAGTTTCTGAGCTGTCCCTTCTAGGGCTCTGGGTCATTTTAGCTTTTCCTGGTGGGTTGGGAATCTCCAGTGGTAATTCATTTTTTGGACCCATGATGAAATGATAGTTTGTCCCCCATCCCTTTTCTGGATTCTTCTTGCTTAGTTACATATGCCTTTTTCCTACCCTCTTGCTAACATGTGCCCAATGACATACTTCTAACCTGCTAATATTTCTTGGAAGGTAAGCTCTGTTGCATTCTGATAATTGTCTATTTGATTTTAAAAGCCAGAGCACCCAGAGGCACCTCTATCTACATAGCCAGATGCTAGCATATTGAAGTTTACTAATACTTCTGCTTAAAGAACTTAATGTTGGCTTCGTTTAAGCAGTAGACCTTTGCTGCTTTGGAGACTAAAACCAAAATTCTAGGGCAACTTCACTTGAAGATGATTTCATCTAGCATGACTTAGAAAGTACCCTTGGTATTTGCATTGGGCACCCTGGTGCTCTGTGGGTACTGCTTGTGTGCCCTTACTGACAGGCACATTCTACTTGTCAGAGGGTCTGTCCCTCTGTGCTAGAGCACATACCAGATACTGAGTTGAGTTCATCCCCAGACAGTGGTGTATGTGGAGAGGAGTGACTGGGCTTGTTTTCGTTGGCTCTGAACCAGGTAGAGCAGGTGTCCATGCCTGGCCTGCAAGTAGGAGTGTTGCCTAGTTACCCTGAATGTCTGTGTGCCTAACATTTTCACCTTTCTTGTTCACTGTGTCTACCATAATCTGAAGTGTGAGATGGTGGTTGTGTTCCAGTCTGTGTGCACTTCCCTTGCCTGATTTTTATCTTTTTGTTTTTCCTTTTCCATTTACAACATCTATTATTTGGTCCCACTATATATCTGCCTCGGTTGACCATTAAATGTTCCAAAAGCTCTGAACTGATTTCCACATTAATTCTTTATTTTATGCTTTTCTAGGTCTCCAAAGAGAGCCCAGTCCTTGTCCTGTAATTACTGTAGAGCACTTTAAAGAATCTGTGGGCACTAAAGGCCTCACCCTCTATCCAGATCCCTGCAGAGTTCCTGGTGCAAAGACTCAGAACAGCTTAGAGTCTGACTACCTGGCCCGAGATGGCCCATCAAGCAACAGCTCCTTCCACAGCAGTGAGGAGGAGGGGACTGACCTGGAGGGCGACATATTGGACAGCAGTGGGTCTCGGCCTCTCCTTGAGTCTGAAGAGGAGGAGGAGGGCTGCAGGCCTCCCCAGGGGAAGCTGGGAGGAACCGCTTTGTTCTCTGAACCTGGTGATGTGTCTTCTGAGCCAGTAAAGGGGGCACAAACTGGGAAAAAGAATCAGTTCCTGCCTCTCACCCAGCAGGCCTCTGATAGCCTTGGGGAGCCTGATGTCTTTGCCACAGCCCCCTTCAGGAGCTCACGGGTTCCAGTAGATGACATGGACATTTTCTCCAAAGCCCCATTTGTCTCCAAGGGCAGCATGGCTCCTCCCCAACCAGAGGAAGTGGATGTGTTCTTGAGAGCTCCTTTTACCAAGAAGAAGGGTGTGGAGGAGTTAATGGCTGTGCAGGGCTCTACCCTGGAGCCGCCCTGCAAGCCCTGCCTCAGCCAGCCCTGTGAAGTCCCCCTGTTCCTGGGCCGCGACAGGGCTGGGTATGCCCCTGTCCAGGCTCAGTATTCTATGACTAGTTTTACACAACGAGTCAGTTTCCCCTCCCACTCTGTCCAGACAGCAGACCACCTTGACAGCAGCTCTCCCAGGGGATCCCCCATGGAATCTGGGGACCATCCTAATGACAGAAACAAAGGACCACAGCCCCAGAAAGAAGCCTTCACAGGCCCAGCAGTTGGCAAACCATTCCTCCCCCAGGCTTTATCCAAATATTCTCGGCACTATAGCCCAGAAGAACCAAGTCCAGAAGCCCAGCCCATTGCTGCCTACAAGATCGTTTCACAAAGCAATAAGCAGTCCATAGCTGGCTCAGTGTCTGTCACACCCCTTACCCCCAGGACTACAGAGCTGCCTACTCCTGATCCTTTTGCTTTGGCACCCTTTCCTTCAAAAGCCGGGAAGCAGAAACCTTAGGAGCAGGGACCAGCCTGAAGCCTGCTGCTATCTACCCCACCAGCTCCCACCACAGCACTCCAGGCTGGCCTTCCAGGGAGGAAATGATCCCCACTGTGCCCTTTCAGTCTCCTGCATAGTGCAGAGCCACTTGGCGCCAGGCTGAGTTGCAGCAAGAATTAGCTGAAGTTCCTTTAAGTTATGCTTGTTTCTGTTGTTTATATTAATTTCTGAACTTGTAGGCTCTTCTATTTCCTCCACAGAGGCCTTCCACCTACACCCAAAATTCTGATTTTTTTTTTTTTTGGCCCCGAAACTTTAAATCCAGGAGACTCTTTTGTCCCCAGTTAGCAGGGGCAATATTAGACTGCTACTTGTAATTCCTGCCACATTGAAAGATCAAGATTTATCTCTCCAGGACTCAATACTCTTGGTCAGATCCTCTGCCATGTAAAAGAGTGCACAGATGGGAGAAGGGCACTCTGCCTTCCCACCGTCCACGTTCTAGACTAGCTGCAGTTGCATAGGTGTGTGTGTGCACTTTCCCTTTGGGTGAATCCACCATGCCTACCTCCACTATCAAATCACTCATTTCCTGGAATTAGCCTGTTGACCTAACTGACTTGAACCTTGGTTTTATCTAGGTTTTTTTTTTTTTTTAATAATGGCAAATTTGAAGTTCTTGAAAAATACAGGGCAATCCTGCTGGACTGAGGCTTAAAGTAGATTTTTGAAAAGTTAATTTTCTTAAACTGGGCATGGTAGTCCATGCCTGTAATCCTAGCACTTGGGAAGTGGAGGCAGGAAAATGCCACAAGTTAGAGGCTAGAGAGCCTAGTCTGGATGTCATACTGAGTTCCAGGCCACCATATCTTAACCACCCCCCTCCTCCTACCCCCAAAAGGTCAACTGTCCTATGTTTCTTCCTAGCAACAGTAAAAGAGATCAGAGCACTTGTTACTGTCCCAGCCGTGGAAATCTGGACTTAGTGCCATCATTATGAAACTCATTAATTATGAGGGTTTGAAATGAAATGAAAATCATTAATCGTGAAGGATTTGTTTCCCACTTACATATCCTTCCCATATATCTCCAGTGCCTTTTTGAGGAGTATAAGCCTGAGCCAGAGAAGTAAGTTTGAAAATGAAAAAGGTGTGTTTTTTAGTGTCTTTTATTTCTGGAAAGCTCTGACTCATTCCTAGGGTTTTTTTTTTTTTTTTTTTTTCCATACCCTTCATTTTTAGTGCCTTAAAATAAAGTCTACAGCTCCACTGCTAAGGAAGTCCAGTTTAATGGAAAGAATCTGCATCAAGTACATAGCTGCTGAATGCTTACAGCCTTTAGTACATGTTGGTAATTCCTCCACTTGCTTGGAGAGTTGTGTACCAAACTAGATTATTGATGTAAAAATTACTGGAAACTGGGCATGGTAGCACCTTCCTATAGGTCAAGTACTCAGGTCAGGAGGTAGAGGCTAGCTTCAGCTATCTGAGACCCTGTCTCAGAAAAACAAAACAGAACAAAAAAAGAATTATTGAAAATTCATCCAAGAATAATCCAAGTCATGCCAGACTGTACTAAAGTTGACTAGGTGTGATTTTCTTTAAAAGTCAGAGACTTGGGTGCAGCTCAGTGGGAGAGTACATGCTTAGCATGCACAAGGCCCAGGGTTCCACCCTCACACTAAAAAAGTATAATCCAAGGATCTTGACAGTACATAAGAATGACTGCTTTTTGCCTGGTGTGCTGACACATGCCTTTAGTCCTAGTGCTTGGGAGGCAGAGGCAGGTGCATCTCTATGAGTTTGAGGCCAGCCTGGTCTACATAGTGAGTTCCAGGTCATCCAGGGCTACATGGTAAGACCCTGTATTTCTTAAAGAGAAAGAAAGAAAGAAAGAAGAAAAAAAAAAAAGGACTACTTTTCAATGTTTTTCTGTCTAGTATTCTGCTTGAATAATTGATAGTATGTCAGGGCCCCCAGCATAGGCTGCTATCTGAGGGCTCAGCTCCACCAGAAACCTGCCTTTCACTTTAGCAAAGACTGAATGTTTCTAAGAATTTGTTTTCTCACTATTATTATTTTTGAATTTCCAATGTAACAGTGGCTGCAAAATTAATTATCTTTCTGTTGAGTGAGTAGTTTGGGCAAATGCTCATAGAACTTGCAACCAAACTTCCCGTGGTTGTTGTCAGGTGAAGTCCTCAAAGGCACTTGCTAAGAGGGTGGGAGTGTTCAGCCAGAGTTCTCACCTGGTGTCACAAGCTCTCAACAGGCTGGTAGCATTGCTTAAAACCAGGATTCCAAGGCCAGCCTTGGCAACACAGAAAGACTTACCTCTTGAAAAGAAACTTCAAAGTGGGAGATTCTTCTGATTCTTTCAACTGTTCAGGATCAGCCTGAGCAACCTCAGTAGCAGCCCTACAAAATGTTCTTACTTGGTCATTCCACCTCATCAGAAGATCATTTTAATTCCCAAGGCTCAAATTAGAATAAAATCTGGTGACTTTTATTATGTAGTTGAATCATTTGCAAAGTGTGGGCTTTCAGACCTTTTTCCATTCTTGCTGGAGACCTTTCATGGATGGAAACTGTACTTCTTCCATAGGGAATGAATGTGAACACATGCAACTTATTATTATTACATAGTGATTCATGAAGAGACTGACTCATGGGCCACGTTAATGATGAGCTGACTGTGCATTCTGAACAAGGTGTTGTGGTTGTCTTTGGATCGCATAGGTTCGGTGTGTAATTTAAAGATCAGATCAGACGTCCTTGTGAGATGCCATCCTGAGTTTGGAAATCTGGAGAAATTTGTTTTAAGGGGAATTAGGTACTACGAATTGATAGTAAGAATTCCCAGTAAATGTACTGCCACCAATTAATGAGGAGGAGGAAAAAGAAACCATTTAGTCAACATACTACCACCTTGTTTGGTTTTAGTTTCTGTTGTATGTTAGTCACTTTATATATTTCATAGGAAATACAGGAAATTTTGGCCTTTTGGTTCAGTAGAAAGCAGTAAGCTAGAATATCCTTAGACAAAGCCTTAAGCCACAGCTTGTACTAATGAAGTAAAGGATATAGCTCAGAGGTAGAATATTTGCCTGACATGCATGAGGCCTTGGTTCAATGGTGGAAGGGCACTGTCGAATTAACAAAGTTAACTTATGTCTGTTGAAAAATATTCCATCAGTTTCTTAGGCTGGTAGTGTAGCTCTTCAGCTCCAGACCCACAGTTGGATTAAAAATAAATGAAATAATGAAATGTGTACATGTACTGGCACATACCTGTATCCCAGTACTTAGGAGGCTGAGGCAGGATTGTGAGTTCAAGGCCAGCCTGGGAAACCTAGCAAGATCTTATCTTTAGCATAAGAATTTAAGGATAATACTGTAATACCATTGGTATTACAGTTCAGTGATAGAGTGCTTATCTAGCATGTGCAGTGCCAATGAATTTAATTCTCAGTATGGAGGAGGAGGGAGAGGAAGGCGAGGAGAGAGAGAGATAGAGATATCCATCATGTAATGGTGAGCGCTCTGGACAGTGAAAATGAACAAAATTCAGTGCTGAAGCAGGTTCTAGGTCATTTTGTCTTGGGCTTGCTTATTGAATTGAAAAACCATGAATGCTGACAGTCTTCTACTTACTGGCCCACACTGTATCTGATTTTTACCTGGCAATCAAGATCACTTTCTCAGCTTTCAAGAAAATACTGTTGTCATACCAGCCATTGTATATTTAGTAAGTTTTATAATATTTGCTCATCAGTGTTCTCAGCTACTTGGTGGACTCTTCACTGGTGTAAAGTATTAGAGTGATCTGATAAAAGTTCTGTTTTATTCTATAAAGAAAAATAATCAAAAACATATATCAGATTGTATAATGTGTGCATTACTTCAAATAGGAAACTTTATCTTGGGAAAATAGGGATGGTGACATGCAGCGCTCTCCCAAGCAGGAAGGGAGCAACTTCAAATGGAATTCGTTTGGGTCCCTTGAATGTAGAGATGTTACTCTCTGCTGTGTATTTGGAATTGGTACTGTGGAACACATCCTAGCCAAAAATGGGTGCTGGTCACAGGGATTTGTCAGAATCCAAATTATTTAGCTGAAAGGTAGTATGCAGGAGAGCTGCAGGAGGAGGAAGGTCTGGGCACTGTTCACAGCCACCCTGCCTCCCAGCCTTCTGGTGCTTGCTTGGAAGAGAAAACACGGGATTTTAAGGGGAATTGTGTCATTTGAGTTCATACTTTTGGAACCATAGTCTTTGTCAATTAATATTTGTTTTGTTTTAACCACCAGAACACTTGGAGACTTGTTAATGAATGTTTCACAAAAGAAAAGGTTTCAAAATGCTTAAAGATAAAAAGTAGCGTCTAGTTGTAAATTGTGTTCTGTCCCTGAAAGTCACTGTGGCTCACCCCTCTGTTCTTGTTCCTACTTCATTTCCTCCCTCAGTATTCTCCTATTTTGACTGTACCAGTAAGTGAGTGGTGAACTGTCATGCTAACTTGCAGTTGATTCCTTGCCACTGTAGACAGTTTCTGCTTAGGTTTCAGGCCAGCCTTGACAATCTCACAATAACATGGTTCACCTTCCTCTAAAAGAAGGGATGGCGGAGTGTTGCAGCACCCAGCTTTCTTCTGTGGATTTGTGGCCCAGAGGTAGCTCTCCACCTTGGTCCTACATGCTGTAGAATGCAGGGAGAATCTGAGAGAGGACTTTAGGAGAGCTGGAAAAATATGGATAAATGAATGGTGGGCATGTGAGTTCAAGGCCTGTCTGGGCTACTTAAAGAGAGCTTGTCTCAAACCAAAAAAAAGGTCAAATAGTAACTACACATGACTTAGGCCAATGTTCCTATAGCTTGTAATTCCATAAATTTTGTAGGAGCTGTATCTCAGCAACTTCTGATGACATGTGACACAGCTCTGAGTTTGTATTACATATTACCTGTACTGCATTGTGGTAGAATCATGTATGCATGGTGAGGAGATCCAATTCCTTTGTAAAAGGAATTGTGGAATAGATTTTCAACATCGGTCGAATAGGATAGGTCGGGGCTCACTGGGGCTCAGTGAGAGAGCACATGTGTAGGTTGAGCAAAGCCCCATGCCCAGTCTCCAGCACCTTCACTTCAGGGGCAAAGGGAGACCATGCAACCTTTTCCCTTAGAAATGGTGAGCCTGTGTTATGCGATTCTACCAAAGATTCCTGTACGAGCAGTGTGAATTTGTGTGCACACACATCCTTCTGCTTCATTTGTGGTAACTCCAGTCCTCCCAGTAAGTCATCCAAACAGGACTAGGAAGTGGGCACAGGCATCTGACATGAGTAACTGTTTCCTTTGCCAAAACTTCCAATGTTAGAACTTGAGTTCTCCACTGAGGTGGGGGAATTGGCCAGCCATTATTTCGGCCTCCGACCCAAATAGGCACCCTCTCACCCTTAAGGTATGATCTAGTAGGGCTGGTCCCACCTAAGGACTGGTGGGTGGCACTGAGAGGGCAAAGGTGACCTATTACCACAGGGCCTACAAGATGTTACTTTGGATGGAATATTTGATGTCATTTTTAGGGGATAGAAACCAAATAATGAAGGCCAAGGACCATGCTCAGTCCATGGAGGAGAGGTGAGCACCCTCTGCTGGCAGTATTTGGAGTTGCCTAAGTAAGGAGGTCTACCAGTCTAGAAGGAGGGCTGAGGTCAGCAGGCCTCAGGAAGAAGTAATAGGCAAACATCTGAAGTGGGAAACTGGAAGACCATTCCTAGCAAGTTTTGGTAGTACCTCTCATTTTCAGATTGTTGGATTTATGTTCACTATGGGTGTGATCTGTCTTATGTATCTGATCATTTTTATGGATAATTGAGTTGTAAACTCCTATATTCTTTATTAAAATGAACCTAATTAAATGACTTAATGTTGTGTCTTTTCTTAGGTGAGACCTTCTAGGGCTGAAAGGACTCCTAGGCATTTTTCACCAGTACAGAGCCTGTGATCCTTTGATAGGTTCCTAATATTTCTGGATAGAAGCCAGTGTTGGCACAGAGACACCACCAAGAAAATGAACTTAGGAAATTTTAAACTGCACAGGAGGGGAAACTGCCTGCCCCTTTCCAAACCTGAAGACAGTAATGCCAAGTGATATTTGAAGTTTACTGGGCTTGACAGAAGATTCAAGAACTGGCAATTTGCTGTGTTCACAGAGATGGTATTCAAAGATCCAGAGATCCACAGAGTTCCAGTGTAATATGCATGAGTGAAACTAAGGTTGCCTACATTTTCTGAGAATTTACTTAAGATCTAAATGCAGACTTCCACCTGGTTTTATGATTTACAGCTCTTAAACATTTTCTGTTTCAAGGTAACAGTAGCCAAATGTCTAGTCTCCCTTTCCTGAGACTCAGCAGGTACTTTGGGGAAGAGGCTCCCACTGAGCTTTCTACCAAGGTGTGAGACAGGACTCCTGACAGAAGGATCCAGGGAAAAGCCACCAGCAGATGACAGACCTGCCCCTCTAAATCTGGAGACAGAACTGTCTTTCCTCCTGCATTCCCTTGAGCTTGTATTTGGAGGAGTGAGGTTTGGGCTGAGGGTAGCATAGCTCCTCAGTGCATATAAGATTAGCCCAGAGGCCCAATCCAAACATCCCTTCAGAATATGGCACAGGTCTTGTGGTGGGGTTTGGGGATCATAACTAGCTAGAATGTGGGGTTCCTGAAGTCCAAACTGGTGGAACCAGCACTTCTCTCTGATCATTCAAGCCTACCAAACTCCATGGCTCATCTGTTTGGAGGCAGGATTTAACTGATTCCAAGGACATTTGGTTTATAGTGAATATTAATAGAACTATGTCAGGAAAGATTTAAAATAGCTTAAAGTATGTGTAAAATTAATGGAATAGTGAAATCTTGACAAAATCTAAATGAAGTTGGCTTGGGATATTTGAATTTATTACATATAGTGGGTACAAAAGAACTCAGTGAAAGAAAGTATCAGTAAAAAACATCTTTATGTTTTTTAAGATAGAGTCTCACACTGTAGCCCTAACTGGGCTGGAACTAATTATATAGACCAGAATGGCTTCAAAGTCATAGAGCTCTCCTGCCTCAGCCCCCTGCGTGCTGGGACCAAAAATGCAACACCACAGCATAAAATTTGAAACGAACCAAAAATTGACTGATAAACTCCACATTCCATAGGAAAGACTATCTCCCAATGAGAATGAGGAGCGATGGCAGTGCATCACACAAGAAAGTGACCCAAGATTTAGATTGGCTTATTGCAGTTGCTTAATAGAGTTTTCCCACACACCAGTGTCCTAATTCTCAGGACCTGGAAGTGTTACCTTGTGTAGTAAAGCACTTGCCAGATGTGATGGATTTTTTTTTTTTGTCTTTTGTCTTTTTGAGACAGGGTCTCCCTGTAGCCCCAGCTGACCTGGAACTCACTATGTAGGCCAGGCTGGCCTTGAACTCATAGAGATCCTCTTGCCTCTGCTTCCCAAGTGCTGGGACTACAGGCATGCACCACCATGCCCTGCTGGATTTTTTTTTTTTCTGCGTGTGTGTGTGTGTGTGTGTGTGTGTGTGTGTGTGCGCGCATGTACACATCTGTCTGGGCACATGTGTGTAGATGCACAGTGTATGTGTGGAGACACAAGGTTGATATTGGAAATCACCCTCAGCTGCTCTTCCACTTTATTCATTGAAGTATTGTTTCAGTCAAGCCGAGAGCTGACCGATATGGCTAGTCAGCCTGACCATCTTGCTCTGGTAATGCCTTGTCTCAGCCTTCCAAGGCTGGAATTATAGCTGTGCTTCCTTGCCTACCTGTAGCAGGAGGCCTCCAAAGATGGCGTGGACCCAGAGCCCTGGGATTCAGCAAGAATTCACTTCACTTCTTGGTCCACAAATAGACCGCCAAAAGGAGCCCACGCCTCTGTACCCTGCTCATGAGCCCAGTGACTGCTGACAGACTGTGTGGCACAGACCAATCAGAATATGATACACTGACTAAAGTGACTTGGGGGCAGAGAAAAGGGAAATATAAGGCCTGCCCCCTCCTGCATTAACCGAATCTGCAGCACCTCGCCTAGTGCTTGCTTCTACTCAACTCCCGGGGTCTGTGTGTCATGACCCCGCGCTTCTTACCCCCTAATCGGCAGGGGACCTGATCCAGGTTAGGGTCTTCACAGCCGGCCTGAGGAGAACCTGCAACACCTGGCGCCTGAACAGGGACTCCTGCCCATGGTATTGGTGATACCCAGAATCTTGGTTCGTTCGGTAAGTAGGCCCCTGGTCTTGTCTGTTTCTTCGGCTGCTCGAGGGTAAGCGAGTAGCCCCCTCC
>NW_008350959.1:88414-92378 GCF_000622305.1 Nannospalax galili
CCCCACCACATGGTCCTGAAGCCACGTAGGCACCTCCCCCCTCTCAGCTCATCCCGGTGAGTTCACATAAGGGCTGATCCACCCCAAACTCAGAGCCCAGGCTTCGGGTCACCCTGTTGCCTGTCCTGGAGATACCATGTGAGCATACGGCTGGAGGTGTCACAGCCTCCAGAAGTCCCTCACTGAGTACAAGACATTTGGATCCGATACATCTCTACATGTTGGAGAGGTTTACATCCTAGTGGCTCACAGTGCTTCTTTGCTTCCTCTGTGCCCTCTTGGCAGTCACCCTTGTCTTCTACTTTTGTGGCAAATTCCCCTTCATGAGACCCTCCCACAATGGGAAGTTTACCACCACAATGCAGGGAACCACAAACGGCAGCACTCAAGGTGCTCCTTAAAACCAGAGGGTTGAAAGTGAAACCAAAAGATATTGAACATTTTTGGAAAGAAGCCACTAATTTGGCTCTGTGGGTCTCACCTGAAAACATGTGGGACCCGGACACGTGGATGCCGGTCCTCTTCCTGGCCCTACTTAAATCCTCCTCTCCTGAGAAAGTCATCTTGGCCTACAACAAACACTGCCAGGAGCAATCTAGTGTAGATCTGGCTATTACCTCGACCCCGGACCCGGAGGTGGACGCCTCCTCTGCACCCACTTCCAATAAGGAAGGAGATCCTTTGCCTATATCTCAGGATACTCTCCTAGAGCTACCATGCCCAAAAATTCCCCTACCCCATTACCCATGGAAGGAGTTACTCTCCCCCCCAGTAACCATCCCGCCCCTTCCCCTGCTAACGTGCTCCTCCCTCCTAGACCACCCTCCTTAAAGCGTCACCTGCCTTTGTCTGCATTTCCGGTTAACGTTGGCCCCCATGGCCCTGATGCGGCACAGCCCACACCACTTGCTGACCTCGTTCTTATCTGCAAGGCAGCTGAGCAATCGGGCCCTGACTCCCCATATTTCGAACAGGTTCTTCGCCAGTGGTCCTTACAGTTACAAACCCACTATGATTGGTATAGCTTACTAAAGGCAGTCTTAGAACCCTTGGTCTTTCTAAACTGGTGCACAGCCTATGACGATCAGGCTGAAAGCCAGTCACACCTAAATCTCCAATATGGCCTCAACATTACGTTGGGCATGCTCATGGGACGTGGACAATATATTGACCCCATCTCCCAGTCTACTATTGGCCTCCATGCCTATTTTCAACAAGTTTCTGACTTGGCCTTTTAAGGCCCTTAAATGTTGCTCCCCCCGTGACCCACAAGTCTTTTTCCTTAATTTGATTTAACAGTCAGGGGAGTCCTTCACAGACTTCCTTACCCGTGTCACCAAGGCAGCAGAGCAGAGGATGGCGTCTGGACCCACCCGAGAGGTGCTTATCAAACAATTAACTTGGGAAGGACTAAACATTCCTACTTGTAATGCTATTGCGCCTGTCCGCAATGATAACATTCACAAATGGGTACTTGCTACTAGAGACTTGGACCCTAGGGCGGGCCCTATTGAGGCTTTGACTGCCTCCTTGGATACTCTTTTGTCTCAGGGAAAACCCACCCACTTTGGCACGTGGGAAGGCTGTTGGAACTGTGGGGAGCTTGGCCACTTTCATAGCCACTGCCCAAGAGGTACAGTCCGCCCCAAGACTCGCTGCCCCAAGTGCAAAAGAGGGTTCCATTGGGCTAAAGACTGCAGGTCACAGCCTCAACTGGACTCGGCTCCTTTCTCCACCCGGGGCGCCCCTCAGCCCTGCCCACAAGAGGGGAAATGAGACAGATATGGACTCTCCCAATCCTCAACCACTCCCCACTAATGACCCTGTTCCTAGATGGAACTGCCATAAAGGGCCTAGTAGACACAGGGGTTGATGTTACCATTATATCAGAAACTAAATCCCTTAAATTCCTTCATTGGAAATGCCGGCCAGGCCCTATAAACTGGCTCAAACAATTTATACCAGTCCCTGACTTGGAATTCTGGGTCTTGTTCTCCCTGCTGGAAGGCCGTAATCATGACCCAGGAGAGCCATTACTGGCCTTGATCCTCTGGACTAAAAATGGTGTCTTAGGGGCACTATGGCAGCAAGACCCCCTGGTGTGGATCCACCTGGCTACCTCGGACCTAACTAGGCTTAGCTCTAAGTATGATATTGCCTTCAAGTTAGCAATTAAGGCCCGACAAACAGCCAGGCGCATATTCGGAAAGGAACCTGACAAAATTATAATGCCCTTTCCAAACATTATGGGCAGACTCTCTGGCTTTCCAACTAATGATATCCGGGTTCATGGGGGAGTTGGATAACCATGCACCCCCAGATAAGTGACTGGCCAGCCTGGCCTGTTTGGAAATCACCACTCAGCCACACACTTCCCCCTGCAAAAACCCCCTACCTTTAGCCATGCTAGCCTTCTCGGATGCCAGTAAGTCCCGTTATGGAGCCGTCATTCATGGGAAACATGACACCTGTTACGTACTAGCCAATCCCGGCTCTGTCCAGTTGGGGGAGCTCCTGGCCTTGTTAAAAATCTTCCAAGTCTGCCAGACTGAGCCGCTCAATATATTCTCCGACAGCCAGTATGTGGTTCAGGCCCTCAGATGTCTTCCCTTTTATCCAGTAAAAGACCTTAAGGATCCCATCACTAGCATGATGAGAGATCTCCAGATTATCTTAGCTAACAGACAATGGCCCTGGCACATCTCCCACATACGATCACACACCAAGCTCCCTGGGATCTTGGCAAAGGAAAATGACAAAGTAGATAAACTTATGTCTGTGGCCCAGCGTGATGTGGCTGCGCCCTGTTTATGTTTCCATGAGTGTTTGTTCAGAGTTTTTTGTTCCAAATTTGTTTCTGTTTGCTTCCTTACGTGTGCTAATAAAAAAGATAAAAAATATGATTTTGAGAAGCTAAATCTGGAGGGAAATTGGTCCTTTCTCTTTAGACTTAAGCTAGTTATTCTCAAAAGTGTTCTCAAAAATTTTCCAGGTTCAGGTAGACCCCCTGACCCTGTGAAAGGATGTGAGAACAAACACCCTACATGTTGGATACTTTGGCATGTAGGATTGATCTACCAAAAGAATTCACCTCTATCATCAGTTTTCTGGGTTGATAACTTGGGCTGGTAACCAGGTTGTTAACCAACCAGGTCGACTTGGTGAGAGGAGGTTGATCAGGGAGAACCAAACAGTAATGGAGGGCTGTTACTGAAAACTGGTTCCAGGGTTGTCCGTGTCTTGTGGTTTTGGGACGCGAATTCCAGCCGATGATGTCGACATTCCATTACAAACATCACATGTACATGGTCCTTTATATTTATTGATTAGGTCTATTGGTACCAATTATTAAATTTACAGTTACCTCTTTGAAGGTGCCCTGGTGAGCTATGTATTGCCAAAGGCTACCTTCGCATGAATTGCCTTGCGAGGCCGTGGGTTGTTATATTGGATAATGTTGTTATCTTGGATAAGAGCTGGTGATGTATTTCTGTTTCAGTGTCCCGATATGGCAGGTCGATGGGCATTCTCTGGTATGGAGGGCCAGAGAATGAATAATGGTAATGTCTGTTTCTTTTTTGACCCCCGGTGTGGCAGACCGGCGGTTGTTAATATCTTTCTACATCTTTTGGATCCATTAATATTACATATAAAAGGCCTTGTTAAAAAATTAATCAAATATTCTAATGACATCAAAAAAATTGCACACACTTTTAAAATTTGCTACTAGTTATTATATAGATGATAAGAGTTGTTAAAAATGAGATGTCAATATTTTTAAATTACTTAGAACTACTGATATCAGTTAAAATTTTTCTTTCTTTGCTTGATCTCATTTGTTAAGATTTAATTTTCTTGTTTTTTGTGTGTTTGTGTGTCTTGTAAGTTGTAAAAATTTGGATCCATCAATTTTAAAGACATCAACTATATTGTGCGCACTTCTAAATCCACTTCTAAATTTAAA
>NW_008350959.1:93014-108388 GCF_000622305.1 Nannospalax galili
CATGCCCCGACACTGGACATCAATTCAGGGTTCTTAGAGAAAATCTGGTCTAATCTAAAAGCACTGTTTGACCCATCTTGGATTGTCACTTACCTACTCCTGACAAGCATAATTATTCTTCTCTTTCTACTTCTTAAATGCATTGTTCTTCATTCCCACAGTCAGAAAAAATTCAATCATTCGGTATGTCAGGCCCTCAGAGCAATACATGAAAATGATTTCAACCCTCCCTATGCAGCCCGATAGGCTTGGCTTGCCCAAATGTACGAGGCCTCTTACAGATAATTCCCCACCTCGACTGATCCCCCGGGATGATACCCCTTGGAGGGCTGGTAGCCAATGATGGGTAAGATCCTGTTGGGCTGGATCAACCTAAGCCAGGACATGGACGTGTATGCCCATGCTCCAATGACGGGTAAGGTTCATGCCCAAATAGGACAACCTAAGACAGGCACAGTCCATGATCCTGGGGTCATCCCGAGGCGGAGCTGCCTACAGGCTCTCACTGGACAGTCATTTTTAAAGAAAATGGGTGGAAATGTGGCAGGAGGCCTCCAAAGATAGCGCGGACCCAGAGCCCTGGGATTCAGCAAGAATTCACTTCACTTCTTGGTCCGCAAATAGCCCTCCAAAAAGAGCCCAGGCCTCCGTACCCTGCTTGCGAGACCGGTGACTGCTGATGGACTGTGTGGCGTGGACCAATCAGAATATGATACGCTAAAGGGACTTGGGGGTGGAGAAAAGGGAAATATAAGGTGTGCCTCCTCCTGCACTAAACGAGTCTGCAGCACCTCGCCTAGTGCTTGCTTCTACCCAACTCCTGGGGTCTATGTGTCATGACCCCCCGTGCCTCTTACCCCCTAATTGGCAGGGGACCTGATCCAGGTTAGGGTCTTCACAGCCAGCCTGAGGAGAACCCGCAACACCTACCCAATATTTACATTAGTTTTTGGGACCCGAACTCCTGTCGTCACACTTGGTGGGCAATAACTGAGCCATCTACCCAGCCCCTTGTTGAAGGACTTTTGAAGTAGGGAGGTTATTCTAGGTTGTCCAAGTGGCCCACAGTAGTCACAAGCACACTTTCAGAAAGACATAGAAGAATTAAGGCATCAGTGTCAAGACCAAGAAAAAGATGGATGAACACACTGATTTTTAAATTGAGACAGGATTTTGCCGTGTTCCTTGGGCTGTCTTCAAATCCCTAGACTAGATGGATCCTCCTGTGTCAGCCTCCCAATAGCTGGGACTGCAAGTGCTGCTCACAGTGCTAGATGTGGAAGCCAAGCACATAGATTCATGACCACTAGAACTTAAAAGACAAGGAAATAAATTGTGCCCTCAGAACCTCAAAAGAACCAGACCTGTTTGCACCTTGCCTTCAGCCCATTTAAAGTGATTTCACACTTCTGATTTACCCCTGTAGGAGAACAAACCTGTCTGAAGCTGATAAATGGTGAGGTAATATGCTACAGCTGCAATCGGAAACAATTCAACCTGTCTACATGACTGCCAGTGATGGTGAGGCTGTCCTGTAGCCAGGCACCATCTCCCTCCCTTAGTTTTGACTTGAGCTTTACATGATAGTTCTGAACTTTGTATTTACATCATGCTTTATGTGTGGGGTTGAGACTTCATCATTCTCCTAAGTAGACTTTCAAATTCATATAAGATGCAGTCATCTAAAAGTCTGAACAGAATTATGGAAGAGCATGGGCGCTAGCTAGTAGGGACGTGGATGAGGAGTCCTAATTAGGGGGGCAGCAGAGCAGCTAGGTAGGTGTAGCTGGAAAGAGAAAGCTATGGAGAAGGAGCAAGAATGGAAAGAATGTGAACAGGGAGCACTCCAGGAAACCAGGTCTTGGTTTTTTATTTTAGTGTGTGTGTGTGTGTGTGTGTGTGTGTGTGTGTGTGTGTGTACATTTTCATGGGTGTTGTGCAAATGTGTGGAGGCAAGAGGTTGATATCAGGTATCTTCCTCAATTATTCCCCACCTTATTTATTTTTATTTTATGTGTGTGCATGTATTGCCTGCATGTAGGTAAGTGCCCCCATGTCATGCAGTGTCGGGGGAGGACAGAAGAGGCTGTCGGATCCCCCTGGAACTGGAGTTACAGACAGTTGTTAGCTGCCATGTGGGTACTGGGATTTGAACCCAGGTCTTCTGCAAGAAGCACCAGTGTTCTTAACCGCTGAGCCACCTCTCCAGGCCCTATTTATTAATTTTTGAGACAGGGACTCCCATTGAACCTAGAGCTAACCAATTCAGCAAAACACTGGCCACTAAACCTCAGTAATCTTCCCTTCTTTACCCTCTCCTTTTGATACCCCCCCTCCCCCAGCACTGGGAATACAACTGAGTCACTGTGCCTTGCTTTTTACATGGATGATGGAGATCCAAACTCAGGTCCTACTTCTTGTATGGCAAGCAGTTTACCAGCTGAGCTATCTTCCCAGCTCCCAGGTCTTCGTTTCTAGACACCATTCTCAAGGGAAAGAAGCCAGGTCTCTTAAGAAGTGTGGATTCTAGGGCTTGGGGTAGGAGTCAGAAAACCACCAGAAGTACCTTCTACTAGTGACAGAGAATAGCAACAAGTCACAGGGACATAAGAGCCGCCTTGGAAGACCTTCCATGATTAAAACTGGAACAATTTGTGAGCCTTAGCCTTTAACCGCTGCGCTATCCCTCCAGCCCAAGACTGGAACAATTTGAACACTTAAGTACATGTGACTCTTTATAACAGTAAGCAAAAATATCTATGTACTTACATTGATATAAAAATTACCAAGACAAATCTTACACAGAATTCCAACTAATTTATGCAGATTCCACTCCCTAATTCCACACACCTTTATTGGGTTGTGTGCTTCCAAATAGGTGTGAATGGAAAAGGACCAGGGTGAAACAGGTAGTGATGTACCACACTTCACCTCTGTGGACTGTCTCCCAAAACCCATTACCCTAGTCTAACCATGAGAATAATATCAAATTCCCGCGGAGGAACAGTCCCCCAAACTGCATCAAAAGCTCCACAACATAATGAGTTCGAAGCCAGCCTGGGCTAAGAAAACAAAAAAGGAGCATGTGAGAAATTGTGACAGGCAGGAAGAGATCAGAGGCAGTTCCTGTTTCAGACCTGGAGGGCCAGCAGTGGAGTAAGGCAATCACTCATCAAAGTACCTGTGTGGGGTGCGGCCGCCCCAACCCAGGGCGAGTGCTGTGCGCTGCCCAGATTTCGAACCGCAAGCGCTAGCTGGCCGCGCTCACCCGCAGTACCGCTTACAGTCTCTAGGGAGCGCTCTTCCAATGTCCACCCTCGTCCCGCAGTCTGCGCCTGCGCACAGCCTGGCGGCTCCAGGGACGCGGATGCGCGCCTGCGCATTGGCACAGAGATCATGGCGGCTACGGCGGCCTGGCAGGGCTGGGGAGCTGCGGCCCGAGCAGCCAGGCTGGGCAGGCGGTAGGTGTGGATGCCTGAGCTCCGACAGGGGCTCGCCGCATCACCGTCCTCTCACGGGAGGGGGCTGACATGTTAACTGGGCCTTGTTTGGGCTCCAGAGCCTGTGGCCGGCCCCACCACGCGCGTCCGGGCCTCTTCCAAGCTCCTCTCGGAAGGTGCTCGGAAGGGAAGAATGTTCAGGGACTCGTTTCCTCTCCTTTCCCGGAGGCACGTCCAAGGTCAGGGCTCCGAGGGAAGGGGCTCGGAGGGAGCCCACCGCCCAGCCCCTGCCTCTTCTTGAGCCGGCCCGCGTCCTGCCTCCCTCAGACACCTGTCAGACCCTCGTGTGACTCCTAGAGGAAAGGACCTAGCAGAGGTGTCAGTGTTGTTGGTGCTCCTGAAGTTTCAGATGCATTTCCTGAGCTGGACATGGTGGTCCACACCCCTCATCCTAGCATTGGGATAGCTTGGGTTACATGACACTTAAAAGAAGAACAAAAATTCAAAATGCATCTCAGAAAAAAATAGCAGGTTTACGTAAGAATTTGTTGACTGTCCCCTTCTCCCTTGGTTTTGATGCCCCCCTTAAATAACTGCTCGGGGTTCTTCATTTTAGACTTTAAACAGATCTGTCAGAATGCCCTTCTGATTTATCCACTGTGCTGCTTTTTCCCTGGATTGAAGGAACAGCAGTACTGGTCTGCCAGTGTGTTTCTAAATTCTGGAGGATTCGCTGCATTCATTTAGAGGGTGGTTACTGGTCACTACATACTAAGTACAGCAGCTGGCATTTGTCCAGCACTTACTGTGGTCTGGTATTTCCCTGAATTGTGGGATGTTCTTTAAGGAGAATGATTGATCTATAATAGCCGGCTTTCGGATCCAAATGGGTAAGTTTATTAAATACACAACTAGCAGCAGAGCGGCAGATCAGACATATCATCCAGCAGAAACTGACCCGGAAAGCCTGGGGGAACCAAAACAGTCATCCCAGTCCTCTGACTGATAAAGAGGATCCCAGGCAGTGCTCTTCTCCTGGGTGAGGCTTCTTGTCAGTGGCAGGCATTTTTATATTACGGCCAAACAGGAAGGAGCTGAGTCTTTGACTTTGGGAAGGTGCCTGGGAATGATTTGCTTAACTGTATTTGAGGACACAACATTTGTACTCTAACGATTTACTCCCCGTTAGCAAGGGCATGTTATTTTCACTCTTAGGCTGTTTTATTATTCTCCCTTTTGGCTCATTTCCGGACATGGATTTTTGAAGTCACTTTAAAAAAAAATTTATTTATTTTTTATTTTATTTTACTATTATTTTTTAATTTACAGAAGAGGATGCTGGATCCCCTGGGACTGGAGTTACAGACAGTTGTTAGCTGCCATGTGGGTGCTGGGATTCGAACACAAGGTCTTCTGCAAGAACAACCAGTGTTCTTAATTGCTGAGCCATGTCTCTAGCCCCCTATTTTTTATTTTATGTGCATTCGTGTATTGCCTGCATATAGGTAAGTGCACCCATGTCTTACAATAACCTTGGAGGTCAGAAGAGGCTGTTGATTCCCTGGGACTGGAGTCACGGACAGTTGTTAGCTGCCATGTGGGTGCTGGGATTTGAATCTGGGTCTTCTTCAAGAACAACCAGTGTTCTTAACCACTGAGCCATCTCTCCAGCCCCATTTTTTAAAATTTTTATTTATTTTTTATTTTATGTGTATTCATGTATTGCCTACAGGTAAGTTGAAGGCACTTTTTAAGATAAACTTGCTTGAGTCTGACGGGGTGGGTGACATGACACTTTAGAGCCAGCTTCTCAGTGAGTTTCAACAGCACCTACAACAACATTATTATGTGTCGTTTTAAGAGGTAGCCATGAATATAATTAACCTCAACTTAAAAGTGAGGAATGCCAGCATTTGCATCTCTTCCTTTATGTTTCATGTCAGCAAGTAAAGGTCATGTTAGTGAATAATGGTAAATAAATAGTAAAGTCATGAGTGCTGCCATAGAGTTAAAGCAGTTTAAAATGACAGATCTACCTGGGCATAGTGGCACACATGCAGGTTCAGGACCAACCTGGGCTACATGGCCTTGTTTCAAAGCTATAGTGACGGATCTGGCTTTGATCAAGTGTCTGGATTTAGCATGGGAAGTGGCAGTCAGGGCTTCACAGACTACTTGGCACCCCACTTAAGTTTGTTCCATGGTATCGCTAATGCTTATTTTGTTGTTCTCCTCAGTGTCTCCTCTTTATAGCATCTAAAGAAGCTGATCTCACAGACCTACAGTTCCCTAGTACATTAATCTTTTACTTTTAAATGACATTTAAAATTATTGAAAATAGGAAAAATTTTAAGTAATGTGTATTATTATTTCATTTGCTTGATTGATACTTTTTTTCTTTGTGACAACAGAATTCTGGTTTTGTAAGAGAAAAAACAATATGGTGAAGCTCCTGTTGGTTGCTTCATGCTTATCTTAGGTGAAAAATAACCAGAAAGGTATTTTTAAAATTTTATTTTTAATTATGTGTGTCAGTGTGTTGATATATGCATCTGAGTACAGTGTCTATGGAAGCCAGAAGAGGGTGTAGGAGTCCCCTGGAGCTGGAGTTACAGACTGTTACAGACTGTTGTAGGTCCTCTGCAAGAGCAGTACTTATTCTTTTCCACTGAGCCATCTCTCCAGCCCCACAGAAAGATTTTTTTTTTCTTTTTTAGGAAAAAGTGATCATGTGTGACTTCTGTGCTTAAAATTCTTCACTAGCTCTCATGAAATGACAATTGTAGCGCTTAGCCATACATTTTTTTAAAACCAGAGTTGCAGTTTATTAAGATATTTTAATGTAGATTTTCAGCACTATGGTTAAGGAGAAAGAAAGGTCCAGAAGAAAATCAGATGCAAGGTAGATGAGGGCTTCTGAGTAAATTTTAAATAAACTGGATTTAAAAGTAATTAATGTCAGAAGTCTAAAACTTTCCACGACTAAATGTCCTTTTATTTTCTGTTAGTTGTTTTTGCTTTCTTCCTTTGTTTTCACTCTCTCAAAGCTATGAAAACCATCCAATTAATGCTTCTGTGTCAGAGTGAAGAAAAGCACAACACTGGATCAATGTTTCCAGTCACATGTATAGATAGTTGTCTGCTTTAGCAGTGTTTGGTTAGACTTTAGACTTTGACATTGAAATAAAAGTTGAGTATATTTTATTCTAAATATTTTTGACCACAAGAGTTTCCAAATTTAGATTTGGGGACGTATGTATATACCTGGGGGAGATAAGTCTAAACACAAAATCCATTTTTTGTGTGCGCCCTATCCATAATGGAGGGAAACTATGTGTGTTAGTCTCAGTTTGTCAGGTCCCTGCCATGAGCTCAGGTGAGCAATAGGTCCAGGCTTAGAACATTCAGATCTTGGAGCATCTTAGACCTTCTACTTAGACATGCCCATTCTATACTTTTTTTCTTCCCAGAGCTAGGACTCAAACCAGTGCCTTTGCAAATGTCAGGCAAGTACTGTACTGCTGAGCTACATCTTCAGCCTGGACTTTTAAGACAGCATAGTTATTTCCAGATGGCATCATGGCATGAGACAGAAGCGGGAGTGGGGCTTTCACTGTATACATGTTTTTCCTTAGCTATTTTCAGTCATGTGATTCTGTTACCTAGTTTTTAAACATTTTTTTTTAAGTGAGTCATAATATTTATTTTGGGCATGGGGGCTTGATTGTTTTGAGACAAGGTCTCCCTGTAGCCCCAGCTGGCCTGGAACTCGCTATGTAGACCAGGGTGGCCTCAAACTCCCAGAGATTCTCCTGCCTCTGCCTTCCAAGTGCTAGGACTAAAGGCATGAGCCACCATGCCTGGCTCATTTTTAAACCTTTTTAAAAATTTTTATTTATTATTTTTATTTTTTGTGTATGAGTGTATTGCCTGCAAGTATATAAGTGCTCCCATTGTGCAGTGCCTACAAAGGTCAGAGGAGAGCATCGGATTTCCCTGGAACTGGAGTTACAGATGATTGTTATCTGCCATGTGGGTGCTGGGATTCAAACCCAGGTCCTCTGCAAGAGGAGCCATTCCTCCAGTCTGTAGTTTTTAAACCTTTTAAAAAGAAAAATAAGCTGGGCATGGTGGTGCACACCTTTAATCCCAGCACTTGGGAGGCAGGGGCAGGCGGATCTTTGTGAGTTCGAGGCCAGCCTGGCCTACATAGTGAGTTCTAGGACAGCTGGAGCTACAAGGAGACCCTGTCTCAAAAAGACCAAAAAAAACAAACAAACAACAAAATACCCAAAAAGAAAAAGAAAAGCCATCATATATAGCAAAGGTCTGGAGCTACAGATTTAAAATCATTGCATTCATCCTTTTCTGTTTCTGGTGCTGGAATGTTAACTGGGTACTTCCAATGTGGGTTTCGGTGAAATAATGGTGCAGACTAAAATGAAAAGTTAACTGTGTACTTATTTTTATTGCAGCTTATGTTCAAATTTTACCTATGTTTTGTTTTTTTAATATAAGAGAAGTAGAAACTGACTTTAAAAGATTAGATCTTGGGGCTGGAGAGATGGCTCAGTGCTTAAGAACACTGGTTCTTGCAAAAGACCCGGGTTCGAATCCCAGCACCCACATGGCAGCTAACAACTGTAACTCCAGTTTCAGGGGATCTGATGGCCTCTTCTGTCTTCCGTGGGCATTGCACGACACAGGTGCACTTACCTACATGCAGGCAATACACTCATACACATAAAAAAAATAAAAATTAAAAATAAATAAAAAGATTAGATTTGCTAATGTATGGTTCAGGGCTGTGATTCCAGCACTAAGGAGGCAGAGGCAGGAGCATCAGTGCAAGTTCATAATGCCAGACTGGGCTACAGAGTGAGACCCTGTTTGAAAAAAAGAGCCAGGCAAGGTGGTGCAAGCCTTTAATCTCAGCACTCAGGAGGCAGAGGCAGGCAGATCTCTGCAAGGTCAAGGCCAGCTTGGTCTACAAAGCAAGTGCCAGCCAGCTGGGGCTACAGGGAGACACTGTCTCAAAAAGACTGAAAAAAAAAAGAACACATAGATTAGATGCCTTCAAATGCCACTCATTGTTTGTTTTTAAATGTAGGTGCTGTCCTGTGACAAATCTGTATACCATTAAGAAGCAACCTTTGCACCAATTTGTACGAAGACCACTTTTCCCACAGCATTCAGCTTTGTGTAACACAGGTAAAATTTCACCTCTTTTAGAGCAAATTATGTTTCAGAAAGAATTTTTAATTTTCTTTTAAAATTTTTTAAAATTTTTCTTTTATTATTTTTATTTTATGTATATGAGTGTTTTGCCTACATGTATATAAGCACACCTGTGTTGTGTAATGCCCTCGGAGGTCAAAAGGAGGTATCAAATTCCCCTGGAACTGGAGTTAAAGATGCCTGTTAGCCACCATGTGTGTGCTGGGATGGATTCAAACCCGGCTCCTCTACAAGAGCAGCCAGTGTTCTTGCCCACTGAGCCTTCTCTCCAGCCCCTCTTTTTAAAAATTTTTATAGCTGGGCATGGTGGTGCACGCCTGTGGTCCCAGCACTTGGGAGGCAGATGCAGGTGGATCTCTGTGAGTTCAAGGCTGGCCTGGTCTACATAGTGAGTTCCAGCACAGCTGGGGCTACAGGGAGACCCTGCTTCAAAAAGACAAAAAAAAAAAAATTTTTTTTATACATTTATTTGTGTTGTGTGCATGCATGCATGCATGTGCGTGCCATGTTATACATATGGAAGTCAGGACAACTTGCTTGGATCAGTTCTTTGCTTCCACCATGTGGGTCCTAGACATCAAACTCAAGTCTTCAGTCTTAGTGGTAAGTGACTTGACTTGCTAAGCCATCTTGCCAACCCCCAAATTTGTCAATTTTCTAGTCAAAAGTTTATAAAATGGATACAGTGGATTTCTGTTTTTGTTTTTCACTGTCATAACATCATGCTTTAACTAGAGAACATTATCAGTAGACCTGTGAAATCCTAAAGTCTCGTGAACACATTTCTTTTTCTGTTTTTGGTCTTTTTGAGACAGGGTCTCCCCATAGCCCAGCTGACCTAGAACTTGCTATGTAGACTAGGCTGGCCTCAAACTCATAGACATCTACCTGCCACTGCCTCCCAAGTGCTAGGATTAAAGGTGTGTACCACCATGCCTGGCTTATAATTTCCTTTTACAGTATTTTTGCTTTAGAAATCATTTACTGAGAAATCCATGTTTCAAGAAATGTGTTTAAGATGGGCAGATGGATCTCAATGACTTTGTGGCAAGCCTGGTCTATGTAGTGAGTTCCAGTCCAGCTGGGGCTACAGGGAGAGACCCTGTCTCAAAAAAAAGAAAAAAAAAAAAAAGTTATGAGTGAATTTGTGTTTCAAAAGAATTTTGTCTATTTTAGGCTGTTGTCTTCTCTATTTTCATAGGAATGCCTGCCTGTGCAACAGTAAATTTCTGACTTTCTCTAAACTTTCTAGCATCTGACTTTGATTGTAATTTGAAATGTGAGCACCGCAGTGTAGTTTGGGAAGGTTGGAGAGTGGTAAGCGCATGCGCGCGCATGTGTTTGTGTGTGTGTGTGTGTCTGTGTGTGTGTCTGTGTCTGTGTGTGTCTGTGTGTGTGTGTCTGTGTCTCTGTATACACCATAATATGGTCCTCCTGGATTTAACTCTTTCCATATTGCCTGTGTACCCTCCTTCAGCCACATTCTAGTGTATGACTGACTGTGGCTCAGGGCACAACTAGACCTCTTCTGTAGACTGGGAAATCCTGAGATCTGCATGTGTCCTTGAATCACAAAATGACTTTGCTGTAAATACTGAGAAACTGAGCAGTCAGATCACTTTAATTGGACTTAAATTTTGTGGGCTTGCAGTTTGCGACTTCTAGACTTTTTGAGCTGGAAACCCCCTGATTTCAGTCACTGACAGTGACTTTCCGTACCCACCTGTGTTGTGAGGGAGCTGGTGCTTGCTTACTTCGTACCGTATAGTGTCACTTCTAAAAGGGAAAAAGCAATTCATATCAATCTCTATTCTGTTACAACTCAGAACACTTTCAGAGGTGATGTCTGAATGTTAGAACTAGGAGCCATTTTTTAAAATACCTAGTTAAACCAAAATTAGGATATAATTAGAGTGATTTTGATGACTATCTTTTCAAATTTGTCTTTGAAATAACATGTCAAAAGAGAAAAGTTATGTGGTGGAATCATATTTTCTTAATTTTTACTCAGCAACATATATAGATTATATGGAGTGTTTTGTTTTGTTGATAGGAACTTGCTTAGTTTCCAAGGCTGGCCTGGAATTTGCTATGTTGCTGAGGCTGGCACGAACTCATGATGCCTTCTTCCTCAGCTTCCTGAGTGCTGGGATTACAGACACTAGACCAGCACATCAGCTTTTTCAGGGCTTTAAAATAAAATTTTTTACATTTATGTTTCACCATTGAGTATTTCTAAAACCTTTCTTTCTGCAGGTGTGGTTTTTCTCAAGTGGTTTGAGTACAATAAAGTCATATTTCAAGATTTGGGTAGAGTGCCTGAAATGACTGGTTGAGAACAGAAAGAAGTGGCTTTCTTTAAAGTTTTCTTTGAAAAACTGTTCCCTTGTAAAACAGACTTTTCAGAGGAATGTCTTGATTGGAGGTATAAATAACTTAATGAAGTACTTGAGCACTGAAGCTCAATCATTTAAAATTTTTATCTTTTTAGGATTTACCTGGTCACCAGTCCTGAATTTGAACCCTATCACAGCTGACTTGGGGACCTTGAGCTTGTTTCTTCATTTATAAAATAGAGTTGGGGACATAGCTTGTTGTTTGTATAGCCCTAGCTTAGCATGTACAAAGCCTTCTGTTTAATTCCCACTGTGGGGTAGGGGTGGGGATAGCATAAACACAGTACTTGTGTGGGATGATGTATGGATTAAATGGTACTTATCTATAAGGTACCATTATATATATAAGGTACTTAGCACTGAGAACATATTGAGTACATATCATATGTACTCAATAAATTTTAGTAACTGTTACCTACTATTTATACTGCTTTAAGATGCAGATTTTCTTTCTTTTTTTTTTTTTTTTTGGTATTTTTGAGACAGGGTCTCCCTGTAGCCCCAGCTGTCCTGGATTCACTATGGAGACCAGGCTGGCCTCAAACTCACAGAGATCCACCTGCCTCTGCCTTCTGAGAGCTGAGATTAAAGGCGTATACCACCACGCCCAGCCAAGATGCAGGTTTTTAAAAATTGTTTTCTTTTTGTTATTTTGTGGATGCGTTTGCATACATGCATGTGTATGGTGGGCATACATGCATAGTGTAAATGTGGAGATTAGAGGACAGTTTGTGGAAGTCAGCTATCTCCTTCCACCATGTTGGCCCAGGGATCAAAATCAGGTTGTCAGATTTGATGACAAGTTGTCTTTATTTGCTGAGCCATCTTGCGAGCCAAAAGAATTAGTGTGAGGGTGGGTGGGGAGTGATCAGAGGACAACCTCTGATGTCAGCAGTCAGGTGGCTTCTTTGGTATAGTGTCTCTCATTGCTCTGAAACTTCACATGTAGGCAAGGCTAGCTATCTCCTTCCTACCCCCAAGCTTCCAGGGATTCACCTATCTCTGTCTCCTATCTTTTAAAAAAATGTATTTATTTTTAATTTATATATATGTGCCTGCTTGAGTTAATGTGCACCACATGTGTGCAGGTGCCCAGAGAAGCCAGAGGGCATTGAATCCTCTAGAACTAGAATTAGAGGTGGTTATAAGCTGCTGGGAACCCAGCCCAGGTCCTCAGCAAGAGCAGTACCTGCTCTTAAACACTAAACTGTCTTTGCAGCCCCTCTGCCTATTTTACCATCTCTGGGATTTCAAGCATGTGCCACTGTGTCCATCTTTTTATGTGGGTTCTGGGGATCAGAACTGGGGATGAGAATTCAGATCCTTGTGTTTGCAAGGCAAGCACTTTACTGAGTAAGCCATCTCCCCAGCTCAGAGAATTTTTTTTTTTTAAATTTGGGTTTATTTTGAAACAATCTGTTCGATAGTCTAAAACTATTAAAACCCAAAGCTATTCTTTTGTCCTGTAAGTTGTTATAATAGCAAGCTATGAAATTAAAGATACTGTTTTCTAGCTGTATGGGGGGCAGGGGTATAGAGGGGCAGATTATTTCATGACACATTTTCTTCATCTGTAAAGTCTCAGTAATAGTGCTTTCTTTCTCCCCTCTTTCCCTTCTTCCCCCTCCCTCCACTTTGTTTTTTGAGATGGCCTCACTTTGGGTCCCAGGCTGGCCTTGATATCAAGGTTTTCTTGCCTTAGCATCCTAAATTATAGGAATTGTCACCATGCTCAGCTCAATAGTACTTTCCTTTTTATTTTACCTAATTACTTAATTTTATTTTGTTTTTTGAGTCAAGTCATCCAGTCTTGCCTCAAGTATGCCATGATGAGTTTGAGGGGGTAGTGATGAATGCAATCAAAATACATGAAATTCTCAAAGAACAAATAAACATTTCTATTAAAAAACTTCCCAGGATAACTCTGAATTTCTGATCCTTTTGTCTGTACTTCAGAAGTGCTGGGATTACAGGTGTGTGTGCTACCATGCCTGGTTTTGGTGCTGGGGATCTAACCCAAGGCCTCCTGCCTTGGATAGAGGGCAGGCACTCTTCTACCCACCCTTGAGTTTGCAGGTATGAGCTACCATGCCAGAGTTGTTTGTTGAGGCTGGATCTTACATAGCTGTAGATGATCTTGAACTTCTGATCCTCCTGTCTCTAATTGCAAGTACTGGGATTATAGGTATGCATCACTGTGACCAGCTTATTTTCTTTTTAATTAAAATTTTTTTTTTTTTTTGTCTTTTTGAGACAGGGTCTCCTTGTAGCTCCAGCTGCCTGGAACTCACTCTGTAGACCAGGCTGGCCTCAAACTCACAGAGGATCCGCCTGTCTCTGCCTCCCCAGTGCTAGGATTAAAGGCGTGCAGTACCACGCTCGGCTTTAATTAATTAAATTAGCATGCAAAATTCTGAGTTTCGTTATTGTATTTTCTTTTTTTTTTGCGTTTTCATATATATATATGTTACTGTGCTTTGCTCATATTCACCCTCAATAGTACCTTCTTTATAAGATTGTTAATGGCATAAATACATTTTAAGCACTTAACTTTGTCTTAATTTCTTTTTGTAAAAAATATTTTATTTTTATTATTTTTTTAGCTTTTCAATTTTTAAAAAAATTTTAATAACTACCTGATTAGAAGAAGCATTTCATTACAGCTTTAACATATGCAGTAACACACTCCAGGGCACGAGTACATCTCTTTCAAAGGTGGCTGTAAACTTTTAGGTTCACAGTTGAATTAATACAGTTATACACATCGTTTTTGCTACTAACATTGAGATGTTGGTGCATGCATCTCTAATCTGTATGCATCTATTACTAGTCATAATCCGTTGCACTTGGATCCTTGGTGCCTGTGTATGTCTATAAAGTCATCGGGTAGATTTCAATGGTAATGTTTACCACCTCTACTAATTAACATGATGTAAATTTTCATGCTTCCTCCTCAAACCATCTTAGTCAACTTTACGCCCACTTCCCAGATGGCACCCTCCCATAGCTTCCCTCCCCCCACTAAAGCCCTTATACTCTGATATCCCTGCTACTATCTGCTGTATTCTTGGTACCCCCAGCCATTCCCCACTACTTGTCCATCTGGTGAATCTAGTCAGCCTATCTAGAGGTCTTTGTTTTAGGAAGGTCAGCTATTCCTCATCTAGCAGCAATCAGTTGTCAATATTCCTTTAGATAAGATTGGGGTCTGCTGCAGCTGTTCCTCTTCTAGCAGTAATCAGTTGTCAATACTCCTCTAGATAAGATTGGGGTCTGCTATTCATTTTCTGAGTTCTATGTTGGGTTACTATCTGGGAGTCCCTTTGTCTACCCTGGCCAACAATGCAAAAGAAGGTATTTCCTCTCTGGCATTGTTGCTTGTTATGTAGCCTTTAGCTATGCATATGGACTCTTAAAAATTATATTGGCCCCTTTAATCTTTGCTTATACTTTCCTTTTTGGCGTTTAAGGCCATACAGTTGGCCCAGATAAACCGATTTATTTTTACTCTTAAGGTCATTTGAGGATCTGTTCCTCAGGGGTCACATGGGCTTGGGAGGAGCCCCCCAGTTCTGCCTATGTGAACATAAGTCAAAGGTCCTGCTCAACCATGGTTGGCTTTGCTTGGAAGCATAGAGGAAATGATTCCTCTGTGTTGACCCTCCTCTTTATAGACTGGACACTGGTTCAAGTCCATCTGGTGGGGCCTCCTCGGCCTTCTTGATCAAGAGGACAGGTGACCCACCACAATTACAGGACATTTTTGAGACATGCTCATAGTCCCCTGGAACTAGTCGATCTAGGAGGGCAAGGAAGGAAAAACTGTCCTTTATGTCCTTCTGACCAAATTGCTGTAGGCCTCAAAGTATGTCTGTTAAACATCCAAGAAGGTTAGTTCCACCAGTCTGGTACTTTTAATTACTGTGTGTTGTGTAGATAAATCTTGGGCAAAGACTAATTGTTCTCAGATAAACCTTACCTAGATATATATTTCTTGATCTGCTATGTATAATTTGTCAGTAGGTTGTAGGAGTAATATGGTTCCCTCTAGTTTTCAAAACTAGCTAGGCATTGTTTATCGCTCGCATTGGTATCGGCACTTAGAGCTATAAACTGGGTCTTAAAGTCCTGTAGTATTGTTTTTATGAAGTTGGGTGCACCAGAGTTTGGTGACTATATGTTCATGATTGTAATATCTTCTTGATTCATTGCTCCTTTGATCAAAATGAAGTGGCCCTCTTTGTCTCTTCTGATTAGTTTTAGTTTAAAGTCTATTTTGTCAGATATTAGAATTGCTATG
>NW_008350959.1:108420-109311 GCF_000622305.1 Nannospalax galili
CACTTTGAGATAGTGTCTGTCCTTGAAAGTGAGATGAGTTTCTTGCAGACAACAAAAAGATGGGTTTTGTTTCTTAATCCATTCACATAGTGTAAGTCTTTTGACTAGGGAGGTCAGTCTGTTAATATTTAAAGTTATTAATGAGAGATAAGTATTGAATCCTGTCATTTTTATTTCTGTTTACATTCTTGATTTAGCTGTACTTTTCCACAGTTATACCTTCATTGAATTTATTTCCGCAATCCCTTGGGTCTAGTCGTTCCTTTCTTCAGCTCTTTGTATTGCTTCCTTGACTCTCTGAAGGGCTGGTTTGTCAGTCTGTTAATATTTAAAGTTATTAATGAGAGATAAGTATTGAATCCTGTCATTTTTATTTCTGTTTACATTCTTGATTTAGCTGTACTTTTCCACAGTTATACCTTCATTGAATTTATTTCCGCAATCCCTTGGGTCTAGTCGTTCCTTTCTTCAGCTCTTTGTATTGCTTCCTTGACTCTCTGAAGGGCTGGTTTTGTGGACATGAATTCCTTCTGCCTGTTCATGTCATGGAAGATTTTTCTTTCCCCTTCGACTATAATAGACATTTTGGCTTGGTATAGTAATCTGTGTTGGCATCTGTGGTCATTTAAAACTTGGAATACTTTGGTCCAGGCTCTTCTGGCTTTCATAGTTTGCACTGAAAAGTCAGCTGTGATCCTAATGGGTTTTCCTTTATATGTCACTTGTTTTTCTTTTGCAGCTTTCAGCATTGTCTCTTTGTTTTGTACTTTTAGTGTTTTTACTATCATGTGCCATGGAGCGTTTCTTTTCTGGTCCTGTCAGTTTGGTGTTCTATATGCGTCTTGTATTTGTATGGGCATATCTTTCTTTAATTTTGGGAAATTTTCTTCC
>NW_008350959.1:109829-121600 GCF_000622305.1 Nannospalax galili
TTTTCACGTTACTATTTTTTCTCTGTGATTTTGACATGTGGATTTCTTTTGTAGTTTCTGATTCTTGTGTGAGACTCAAGCCTTCAAGTTTAGGTCTGCTTTTTCTCGTGAACTTTCTATGTCTTTGTGGTTTACTTTTTGGGCATGAAAAAAAGCTGGTTCCTCTAAACTTCCAGTTCTCTCTTTTAATTTTATATTGGAGTGGTCAGAGTGCTTTTGTTTTCAGGAGTTCCCACAGAGGCCTAAGTCAGATGAGGATCAGATGCTCTCAGGCTTTCTCTAAGATCTGGATCCCTCCAGGAAAGATTTTGGCCTCAGGAATTTTGGGGTTGGACTGGCCTGGGAGCAGGGCCCAGGAAAGATGCTGGTCTAGGGCAGCTCGTGGCCATGCCACGCAGAGATGCAAAGGGAGATGGGGGTGGGAAGGGACCCCAAGGGTTCCTGGGGACTGCACTGAGGAACTGGGTTGGTCTGGATGCAAAGGATCAGGAAGTGGAAAGGTCACCCCCTGCATCCAGGAAAGAGGCTGGCGGGTTGTGCAGCCCAAGGAAGCAGAGGGAGGTGAGGGCAGGGCCCAGAGGGCTCCTGGGGACCCCAGAAGGAACTGCGTTGGTCTGGATGCAAAGGATCAGGAAGCAGTGGTGGTTCCCCCGGTGTCCAGGGCACCAAGATGAGGAATGGGAGAGGACCCAGGCTAGGAGGAGAGACGGGTGGGGGAGATGGGAGGGTGAATGAGGCTGGGGAAGTCAAGGTGCAGAGGACACGATTGACTTACCTCGGAGAGAGGCCTGTGCAGGCCCAGGGAAGCAGAGGGAGGTGAGGCTATTATTTTTATTTTATGTGTATGCATGTATTGCCTGCATGTAGGTAAGTGCACCCATGTCATGCAATGCCTATGGAAGACAGAAGGGGCTGTCTGATCTTCTGGAACTGGAGTTATGGACAGTTAGCTGCCATGTGGGTGCTGTGATTCGAACCTGGGTCTTCTGCAAGAACAACCAGTGTTCTTAACTGCTGAGCCATCTCTCCAGCCACCCCTTAATTTCTTTTCCTATTGCTTTGATCAAATACTCTGACAAAAGCAGCTTAAGAGAGAAAGGGTTTATGTGGTTCACAGTGCCAGGGCACAGTTCATCATTGCAAGGAAGTCAAGGTTGCAGGAACTTGAAATGTCAAGTCACGGTCACAGTTAAGGGCAGAGAGCAGTGAATTATGTATTACGGCATATATACCTTATGTATGCCAGTACTCAGCTCGATTTCTCCACTCTTTATTTTTTTATTTTAGAGGCAGGGTCTACCTGTAGCCCCAGGTGGCCTGGAACTCACTATGTAGACCAGGCTGGCCTTGAACTCACAGAGATCTGCCTGCCTCTGCCTTTTGAGTGTGATTAAAGGCTTGTTCTACCATGCCCAGCCTGATTTTTTTCCACTCTTACACAATCCAGGATCTCCTATGTAGGGAATGGCACCCAGAATGGGCACATTTTCCCACCTTAATTAACCCCATTTAAGAAAATCCTTCATAGAAATGGCCACAGGCCAAGCTATTCTAGAGAGTTCTCATTGAGATTCCCTTTCCACATGGTTGTGTCTTGTATCAAGTCAATGATCAAGACTATTACATATTTTTTGCTATAGTTGTAGATTGCTGACTTTATTTTATTTATCCATGGCACTTTGGGAAGAAGAGAATGACCTTGTAGCTTATCACTGTCCCTGTGACCATGTGAAAAGGACTGACTTCCTACTTTAATGTAGGGTGAGATCAAAATCTGCGAAATTATAGTATCTAAAACATCACAGTGTTAATTCACAGCACATGCAGTTATCTTAAATGGATTGTTATATTTCTTGTCTTTTAAAAAAATTTATGTTTTTATTTTCTGTGTATGAGTGTATTGCCTCATGTGTGTATGTGCACCTGCGCCATGCAAAGCTCACTGAGGTGAGAAGAGGGCGCCATAACTGGAGTTATGGATGGTTGTTAACTGCTGTGTGGGTGCTGGGAATTGAACCTGGATCTTCTGCTAGAGCAACAAGTGTGCTTAACCGCTGAGCCATCTTTCCAACCCTACATATTTCTTGTCTTAATAAAGTCTTACTTTGTCAGCTTGGGAAACAAAGCTTTGTGGGTTCTCTCTCTTTTTTTTTTTTTTCTCTTCTGTTTTTCTTCTGTTTCACTAAAAATGAGCAATTCATAAACTTAACTATTTTTTGAGGGGTAACATTCTTTTCTTCTTTCTCTTTTTTAGTGCGATTTATGTTTATTCAGACACAAGACACCCCAAATCCCAACAGCTTAAAGTTTATACCAGGAAAGCCAGTTCTTGAGATGAGGACCATGGATTTTCCTACCCCAGCTGCAGCATTCCGCTCCCCTCTGGCCAGGTGTGGTACTGTTTCTGCTGGCTTTTATTAAGAAGCAAAAGAGCCCACTCAGCTTATGTAGTCTTGTGGAGTGCTTACATTTTTGTCTTTTTTTTTTAAGACAGGGTCTCGGTCTCTGTTCCCATAGCCCCAGCTGGCCTGGAACTCGCTCTGTAGACCAGGCTGGCCTTGAACTCACAGAGACCTCTGCCTCCTGAGTGCTGGGATTAAAGGCGTTAGCTACCATGCCAGAAAAGCTCTTACATTTTTATGGGCAGTGCTTCCCCCGACCCCAATAGAGAATATTTTCTTTCCAGTTAAGAGATGAAAAGACTTGAAATTAGGAAAATTTCTCCTAAGGAATATATTTGAATGCCTAAAATTTTTATTTTTGTTATTGATTTTTATGTGTATGAGTGTTTCCCTGTGTGTATGTAAATGCACCAATACATAAAATGCCAGCTAAAACCACTATGTGGTTTTGGGAACCAAACCCAGGTCCTCTAAGAGCAGTAAGTGCTCTTAACTGCTAAGCCGTCTTTCTAGCCCCTAAATTTTTGTTTTTTTTTACTTAAGAAATCCACCCAATGGATAATTTTGGCAAATTTTCAACCTAAATCTTTAAAACTCTAATTTTTAAATAATTGTGTGTGTGTGTGGGGGGTGCATGTTTGGTTGTGCATGTATGCAGAGGGTCCAGAGGTGGACCTTGGGTCTCCTCTATCACTCTCCATCTTGTTTTTTGAGAGAGGGTCCCTCACTGAACCTGGTGGTCACATATTCAGCTAGACTGGCTGACCAGCATGCCCTGAGAATCCTCCTGTCTCTGCCTCCCAAAAACTGGGATTACAAATACATGTTGCTATGCCTGGGTTTTTACATGTGCTACAGATCTGAACACAGGTCTACATACTTACATGGCAGTCAATTTACTCAGTGGGCCATCTCCCTAGCCCCTTTAAAAATTTTTGAGATGGGGTCTCATGTGGTCCATGCTGGCCTCAAACTTACCATGCAGGTGAGGTAGTCCTTGAATCCCTGAATCTTCTACTTCCCAAGTGCTGGGATTACAGATGTCTGCTACTATGCTGTATTTAAAACTTTGATTTTCAAGATCCATGAAAACTTGTCCTTAATTTCATAAGGAAGAGTAGCTGAATTTCTAGATGCTTTAAGAAGTATGTGTGAGGCAAATATTTGGCAGGTGTTTTCACACTTTGTAGTTGTATAATAGGAAATCAGTGAGACTGGAGAGATGGCTCAGAGGTTAAGAGGACTTACTCTTGCAGAAGACCTAGGTTTGGTTCCTAGTACTTACATACAGACACACGCATATATACATAATTTTTAAAAATCTTTAAAAAATAACAATAGGCATTCTTCTATTTCCTTTTTTCATTTCTTTTTGTTATTTAGTTTAATTTTATTAAATAAAATAGTCAAATCTTCCTCTCTTCCTAATTGGTTTTGCAGTTTTATACTGGGCTTACAAAGATCAGGAAATACACATGCATACAAGGTTTGGGTAGGGATGTTTATTGTTGACAACAAGTTGGAAACAATGTAAGTATTCATCAACAGGGAAAGTTAGGTACGTTTGTTCATAATTTGTACGTAAAAAGGATGAGGGAGGTCCATAATTAAAATACTATCCTAAAAAGGTGTCTAAGACATACAACCTGGGGTTTTTGTTTTGTGTTTCGCAACACTGGAGACTGAACCTTAGGGCCTCAGGCCCTAGGCAGAGCTCTGCCACTGATCTACAGCCCCAGCTAAGGCATACATACTATAAAGTGAAGACAGCAAGTTGCAGAACAGCTGTGCAATGTGCTAATATGTATCTACTCCCACCCAACACCCAGCAATTGCCCATGAAAGGTCCAGGAAACATGCATACCAGCAGGATGACCTAGGATTTTGGAGGGCAGTTGGAGGGCATTTTAACTTGGTTGTTTTACTTTTTGAGACAGGGTCTCATGTAGCCCAAGCTGCTCTTAAACTACTGATCTCGTCCTCCCCGCAACCCGCAACATACAAACTTCCCCAGTGTTGGGATTAGAGGATAAGCTATGGGACCTGGTTTTAGTTTTTTTATTTACTGTTTGAAATGTTTGCATTAAGAATGAGTTCATGGCAGAATGCATGAAATCCAGTGGAGGGGGGGTTATGAGAGGGTGCCAATGGGGAAAGGGGTATAAAAATGATTAGGATACATACAAAAAAACTTTAAATTTAAAAAAAGAAAAAAAAATTACTCTAGAAACTGTAATTTTTCATTTTTACATTGTATGGGCATTTATGTTAAGTTTCAAACTGCAGTGAGAGGTAGCTTATTACTAATCCACACTCTGTGATATCTGAAATACAAAATACAATTAAGTAGCATTACATTAATGAAAATTTCATAACAAGAGCATCAGTTTTATAGATTGTTTCTCAGTTGATTCTTTTGAAAAGTACTCTAGTTTATAAATTCTTATAATTTTAGAATAAATTTTTTAAAAAGGCACTTGGAAGGCAGAGGCAGGCAGATCTCTGTGAGTTCAAGTCCAGCCTGGTCTACATAATGAGTTCCAGGCCAGCTGGGGCTACAGGAGACCCTGTCTCAAAAAGAAAAAAGAATGAGTTCATGTAGCCCAGTGTGGTGGCACTTGCCATAAGCCCAGCAATTGGGTGGCATAGGACTAGGAGTTAGAGGCCTGGGCTACACAGTGAAGCCCTGTTTTAACATATACCGAAAAAGTAGGAAAAAAATGTCTTGTTTCTTGGATTCATAGAGTTTATTAGCTTAAGCAAAGCTAACCTTGCTTTCTTTTTTTTTGTCTCCGAGTTGTGTTAGGGGATGTTTTTGCTGTAAGCTGGATGTAAGATCCCGAGGAAAGGCAGGTCTGTCTGACCAGTGTTTTCCTAGAACCTGGTACAATGCCTGTCAGGCAGGTCTAGATATCTGCTGTGTGAATGAGGGGTGATTGAATGAATATGCAACAGTGTAGCTCACCTCACGAAGGCCTTGCCAGCTGTTCTTGTTTCTGTGTCTGGCAGAGCCTTCTCTTGAGTGTGATGTTGTACTGCATTGTCTGCATGTACCATGTCTTTTTACTCATTGCCAGTCAGTAGACATGTTCAGGTTTTGGGAGGTGGTGTAAAAGATTGCTGCTCTAAAGATTCGTGTGAAGTCTTTGTGACTCTGCTCTTGGTTACAGACTTGAGTGGAGGTAGTATAGGAGACACAAACCCATCGTGGCTTATCCATGCTTTAGCTGGGGAAGCGAGTAGGGTGCACTGCCTTTTCTCTGCTTCTGTATATTGCCTTTCTGTAACAGGCTCTCTGTCTCTTTCTGTCTTCACAGGCAGTTGTTTAGGATTGAAGGAGTGAAAAGTGTCTTCTTTGGCCCAGATTTCATCACTGTCACAAAGGTATCGTTAGGAGTAAAGTGAGGCTGCATCTGCTTTTGAGCCCAGTGCCTTCTCCTGAATTTTCATTGTTTTTTTTTTGTTGTTTTTTTTTCCCCTTTTGAGTTTTATTGGAGAAAGGGTCTTGGTATTTAGTCTAGGTTGGCCTAAAATCTGTGGCCTTCCTTCCCGCCTCAGCCTCTCTAGTGCTGTCACTATAGCACATGTCACCACCCTTATCTAGAATTTTCATTTGGAATGTGCTATGGTGTTTTTTAATTTTATTTTTTGTTTTTTGAGACAGGGTCTCCCTACTGTAGTCCCAGCTGGCCTGGTCACTATGTAGACCAGGCTAGACTCAATCTCACAGAGATTCTCCTGCCTCTGGCTCCTGAGTACTGGGATTAAAGTCCTGCACCACCACAAAGCTCTTGTGCTAGGGTTTTAATAATTCATCCTGTTACTAAAAATCTCAGGAGAAGTTCACTTCTCAGAATTCTCAAATTCATTAAGAGAATTTTCAAGTTTGCTTTTAACTTTAATCCAGATGCAACTAGAGTCTAAGTAGCTTCATTTCTTTACCATTCAAGCAGCTTGATCCTCATCAGGTTAAATGCAGTATCCAAGATTATATACCCCACAGCAGGACCCAATGCTGGCAGGACTAGAATCTCACCTTACAAGTAATGTTTTTAAAAGTTTGTTACTGCATTTATTTATTTTTTGTATGTATATGTGTGTGTTTGGGCATGCACATGCCTTGACATGCATGTGGAGGTCAGAGGACAACTTTCAGGAATGAGTTCTCTCCTACTATGTGGGTCCCAGGAATCCAGCTCAAGTCATCAGGATTGGTGGCAAGCTGTTTTACCTGCTGAGCATCTGCCTGCCCCCAAGTACTATTTTTACTAATTCTTACTATAAGTTGATAGAGTAAAAAGGGAAGTAAGTAAATATTATGAACAAATTACATATGCTTGTGTCAGAAGCCATGATGACTGTGCCCACTTTTAAGGGTTGTATGTTTAGTAGTTCTTTGACATGTGTGACTGATTACAGACATGTGTGCACATGCACAGTCTGCTCTTTTGCAGTGATACTGCAGAGCTTCAGAGAGCAGTATACTGTGTAACTGGGCTAGGTGTTATGGAATTTCACTGAATCTAATATACAACCTGACAGTATGTCCTGGAAAGAAAGCTGTTTCCTTTTTAAGTCTCTAGATTAGTAGGACATTGACTATGTAAACTTAAAGTAGGGGTTGGGGATGTAGCTCAAGGGCAGAGAGCTTCCTAAGGCCATGGGTTTATTCTCCAACACTGCAAAGAAGGCAGGGAGGGAGAGAAGACAGGGAGTGGGAGGAGCGAACCTTTTAACTTTGACAATGCTATTATACACTGAACTTAGCTCACTGCCAGATAGCCTGTTTATGGAATTCCCCTTAAGATATATGTCACGAGACTTATGTATTGCTCACCTGAGTCCCATTTCTGATTCTAATTAATAACCCATAGGTTTCTTCATGCCTCATTTGTCAGTTTTCTGAGACTATGCATATTTTGCAGTTTTGTATGTTGCCTTTATTCTTATTCAGACAACCCTTTTTTTTTTTTTTTTTTTTTTTTTTTTTTTTTTTTGGTCTTTTTGAGACAGGGTCTTCCTGTAGCCCCGCTGGCCTGGAACAGGCTATGCAGACCAGGCTGGCCTTGAACTCACAGAGGCTTGCTTGCCTCTGCCTCCTGAGTGTTGGGATCAAAGGCATGCATCACCATGCCTGACTTATTCAGACAACTTTATTTCTTCTTTGTTTTTTGGAAATAGGGTCTCACTATTTAGCCCAGGCTGGCTTTAAACTTGCAGTAGTCCTGCTTTGGCTCCCAGTGTGCTGGGATTACAGCATGGACTGTCAGGCTTGGCTTTTTTCTTTTTATTACCAGTGTTTTCCTACTTAATAGCACCTACTACTTACAAAGATCTATGGAGGCATTTTCTTCCATCTTCCAGGTAACATATTAAAATATTACCTTTGCTAGGCAGAGTGGCACAGATCTGTAATCCCAGCACATGGGAGGCTAAGGAAGAAGGATCACACACATACACACACACACATGCACACATGCATGCACACATGCACACACTCACGTGCACACACATGAATCAGTATCTTTTCTCAGCCACTAGACATCTCTCTTGGTGCCGCACTTCTAACAATGGCAGTACCACTTAACCTCATTTACCATTTCTAAATTTGTTCTTAACATGTGACAAAATGGCCCCCTTCCTCCTTCTCCCTCAGTTTTTAGTAGGATTTAAGCATGAATTCTAACTAGCAGCATTCCCAGTCTAGACTATATTTAATAGTTTGTCCTTCTAGGGCCAGGTGTGGTGGCACACATCTTTAACCCCAGCAGTAGGGAGGCAGAGGCAAGCGGATCTCTGCATTCCACACCAGCTAGGGCTGCACAGTGACCTGCTGTCTCAAAATAAAAAGATATAAAATAGTTTGTCCTTCAAAGGAACTTTCCTATAAAGACTCTAGAATGAAGCATTTGTCTTTTTCTACGTATTAGTACTACTTGGGAATTTATGGATCCTATCTTTTATTTTTAATTAATTTATTTTTTTGGTCTTTTTGAGACAGGGTCTCCCTGTAGCCCCAGCTGTCCTTGAACTTACTATGTAGACCAGGCTGGCCTTGAACTCACAGAGATCCACCTGCCTCTGCCTCCGGAGTGCTGGGATTAAAGGTGTGCGCTACCACGCCTGGCTAAAGATCCTATCTTTTAATTTATGAAAAGAACTAGTTAGTCAAGTGTCCAGTCCTAGGTCAAGCAGCCTGAATGTTTTGTTGAGGTGCTGGTGTTGGCAGCCCATAGCCTACCAGCACAGGGGCCATGTCCTCTAGCACAGGGACTGTGTCCTCCAGCTGCAGCTACAGAGTTCTGGGTTCTCTTCAGGACATAATAATATATAAATGTAATGTAAACCAAATCTTTTGAATAATTGTGGAAAGCCCTGTATTATTCGATCAAGTATTTATATTCTGTTTTCCTGAAAAGAATGGGAATACATTCATCATCTTCTTAAAGACAGAGTATATTAAATATTTTAATTCCTCTCATCATAAAAATTATCTTCGGTGCTAGGCATGGTGATGTATGCCTTTAATCCCAGAACTTTGGAGACAGAGGTAGGCAAATCTCTCTGAGATTGAGGCAAGCCTGGTCTACATAGTAAGTTTCAGGACAGCTGGAAGCCCTGTCTCAACCTCTGCCCCCTACAAAATTATCTTCATTAGTGTGTTGCGGGGGGTATGCACCTGAGTGCATGTGTGCATATGGAGGCCAGAGGTGGATGCTGGTGTACTCTTCTTTCACTATCCATCTTATTTAAGATTTATTTATTTTTATTTTATGTATATGAATGCTTGCCTACGTGTATGTTTGTGTACTGTGTGTGTCCCTGGTACCCATGGAGGCCAGAAGAGGGGGTCAGATCCCCCTGGAACTAGAGTTACAGATGGTTGTTAGCTACCAATGGGTGCTGGGAACCAAACCAGGGTCCTCTGCAAGAGCAGTCAGTGCTTGTAACCACTGAGCTATCTCTTCAGGTCCTCCACCTTATTTTTTTGAGACAGGGTCTCACTGAACCTGGATCTCACTGATTTGGTTAGACTGGTTGTCTAGCAAGCCTCAGGATCCTTCTATCTCTGCCTCCTTGTGCTGTGTTTACTGATGGGTGCTCCCAGGGCTGGCTTTTTGCATGAGTGCCGGGTGTCCAAGCTCAGGTCCTTGTGTTTGTACAATAGGCACTTTACTGGCTGTGCCATCTCCCAGCCCTTACCTTAATTATTTTCATGATTATCCTCAGTGTAGAGCATGATATATATATATATATATATACACATTCAAAAAGTTTGATGAGTGAGTAGCAGAATGTTCTCTCACCCCCAACCCCCTACACCTCCCACTTACCCTACCTTCACTCCCCAGCTTAAAGAGCTGAAACTGATGTGGAATAGTGCCATGGCAGAGTACAAGCCATCTTTAGGGAAAGATTACTGAAAGGTAGTATTCTGAATTTTTCTTTGCAATTGACTGGAAATGTAACATTTTTCTTTTTATGATCATAGGAAAATGAAGAATTAGACTGGAATTTACTGAAACCAGATATTTATGCAACAATTATGGATTTCTTTGCATCTGGCTTACCTCTAGTAACTGAAGAAACACCTTCAGGAGAAGCAGGTGACATTGTTTTGGGTAATTAATGTTTATCCATATTATTAGACTTTATTACTTTATTCACATTTGCCTTGACTTCAGAAGCAATCAGAATATAAAATTTTAAGTGGTTTTATTAATTATATATAATAATGGGTTTCATTATGGCATTTTATACATGTTTATAATGTGTTTTGGTCATATTCTCCTCTGTTACTGTCTTTTGTATATCTCTTCCCAACTAGTCCTCCTTCTGCTATCACAACATGTATGTGTGTGTACGTGGGTGTGTGAATCAATGGATTTCATTAGGATTGCTTACAGGAGCATGGGCACCTTACCAGTGGCTACACCACTATAGACAATATCTCCCTCAGTGACCATTAACTGCATATAGATCTTCAGGAAGGGGTGGGGTCTCATGAGTCCACCTCCTGGATGGAATGTTGACAGGTCATCTTGTGCAGGTCTTGTGCAGGCAGTCACAGCTCCTAGGAGTTCAAAAGTGCCATGGCCCTGTCATCATTCTACAGCTCTTCATTCCACTCTCCAGGTCCTATGTTCTTTCTGCCCTGCAATGTTCTCAGAGCTTTGGATGAGGTGAATTAGAGGTCTCATTTAGGACTGAGCACTCAAGAATCTGTTATTCTCAGCAGCATGACAAGTTATAAGTCTTTGGGGTTACCTCTACCCACTTCAAAAAGAGTCTACTCTGAGCATTGCTGACAGCAGTGCTGATCTGTGGCCCTAAACATAATTATTTGAAAAGAAATTTGGCAGGTGCATCATGTCCATTTAGCAGTAATAGCCATATCTACCCACAAGGGCCTGTGACCACCTCAGCCACAGGCTTTGACCAGGCTTGAAGTACCAGACATGAATGCCCTCTTGTGGAGCTAGCCTCAATTCCTACCAGGAAGAAAATGGTTATTCCCATATCAGACTTGCCACTATTTCATTGGTGGGTGCATCTGGCCCAGCCAGTCAGTGGTATAGCACACAGGATCCAAGGTGAGTGAGACTGTTAATGCCATTCTCCCCCAGTAGCTAAGAGCACTTTCTGGCACTTTGAACTACCCAGCATAGAAGAAGCTTCCATTTCAGTTGCAGCTTGATTTCTCTGTGTCTTGTGACCAGAGCATCTGGTGCCCTCAGGAGTAGGCCTTCTTCAGCAATAGGCCTTCTTTAGCAGTAGGCCTCTTTGGTACTTAGCCTTTGGCACTGGGCCTTCAGAAGTAGGTCTCACTATCTAGTTCTTGTGAGTGATCAAGAGCAGTTGGAATATAGATTTTTGTTACTGAATATATTTAGCTCTGGAACCAGTTCTAAATGGGCTGTAACTTCATATATATTGTTTTATGTATTATTTTGGTTTTTAATTTGCATATACAAGTTTAAGTTGTATAACAGATTTCAATCCATTATACAAAACTAAATTTTTTAATTATGAAAAATTTGGGGCATTTGGAAAATAATATAGCAGTCATGAACTTGCTCTTGGGGAGGATGCAAAGAATCAAATACACAAATGTTAAATTTCGCCATAGTTACTTTAGACTTTTTTTTGTTTTGTTTTGGTCTTTTTGAGACCAAAAAAAAGCTGTAGTCCCAGCTGACCTGGAACTCATAGGTAGACCAGGCTGGCCTTGAATTCACAGAGATCCACCTGTCTCTGCCTCCCAAGGGCTAGGTTTAAAGGTGTGTGTCACCACACCTGGGTGACTCTTTTTTTTCTTGATGTAGTCTTTTCTAGTCCACACCCTTCTGCCACAACCCCCCCCCCCAG